>NC_056725.1:1075371739-1075486739 GCF_019279795.1 Protopterus annectens
ACCCCCCTCACATGTAAGGTTTTTTCCCTTTTTTGGCATATGCAATAACTGCATAGACATGTAATAGCAATACATAGTCAGGCAGGGGGTTGATTCACCGTACTGGTAAGTGTGTGACACAAACATGCTTAGCTTTTACTCTTCTACCCCCTCCCTGTCTTACTTTGTCTCTGTCTGTCTCTCTCACCCCCTCTCTGGTGGATGTGGAGAAGTACACCTGCTTTGCTTAGGCTGCAGTTTGTGTTTTGTAAGTGATGCTCATAATCAGCTGATGGCCTATGCACTAATTGCAGTCCTTCTCTAGCTGATTGCATGTGGAAGAGCTGTGGTAACATTCCCGTAGCCAACTGCATGGTAACACACTCCTATAACTGTGGGTGTTGGCCTTTTTCATTCACTGTGAGCAGGCCTTCATGTCATTGTTTGGCAAACAGCCTCACAGATGGTAGTGGTATATACCTCTAACAACATACACTGTGGATACAGGCCAACAAGCAGTAGGGGGATGTTCCAGACATGACTACAGAATGTAAGCTTTGCTCTTCTGCATTTGGAGCAATGTTGGTTTAACAGGGTTTGTGTGGAAATGGCTGGTCATGACAGTGTTATGTGTTTGAGGAAACTCCAACCTGTAGAGTTATCTGCAGACTGGACAGTGTTTGGAGCCTTATGTGTCTCGTGTTACTCACAGATTACCTATCGTAGAACTGCAGAAGCATAGTCTGAGGATTGCAGCCAGTACATTGTGACAGCCATGAGGGTTACTGACTTCATATCAATCATAGAACATATGTCACAAAAACCCTGTTACAACAGTAAATGTATGAGGTTATCACAGTAACATGTCAATATTGAGCCTGGGTTTGTACCTCCAGCCACAACTTTGTCAACCTTTGTACATATGTCATGCAGTAATAGGTGCATATGTTCTGTATACCATTATTTACTGACATCATATCTGATAACAAGCCAGTGAGCTATCAGACTGCTAGACATGTTAAGTTTAGTAGGGGTTATATTTGAGGACATAACCTGGGCATTCTGTGATTGTGTGTACAGTATTGAGGTCTGTGTACTTATGATGATTGTCAACAGTGTGTGTATTGCAAATATGTACCTTGGCCTGTATACAGACTGTGGTAGATGTCATTGTACTTGGTCCTGTTCTATCTGATGTTACATGCTGCTCCAGTGTATGGTACCCCATCGGCTTACATGTTTGTAGGGCCAAACACACACACACATGTCCCATACAACAGACAGGCATTGGACCACACTGTGTAGCTGCCCAGTATATGTAGGGTTAGTGTGTGAGTGGCACATATGAGGATGGTGTTGATCAGACAGTCCATATACTGTAATATTAAGCTAGCTTACCCTATGTGGCTGTAGCTGTGTTCAAATTGGTTGTGGGTATGAACTTTCACACAGGTGTCCATTACTCTGTGCTGTGACATGCCTGTAGAGACTGCTATATTTGTAGGTACATGTGTTTTCCCCCATAAGAAATGTAGGCCAGTGTTGTGGCAGTCTGCCTGTAGTTTGCACAGTGCTTTGTTACATGCCTAGCAGCTCAGTGTACTTACCCAGTGTGATGTTATGTCCAGATATTTGCCAGATGTACTGCTGCTGGGCCATCATAACTGTCATGTATGTCTGACAAAGCAAGGGGATGCTGTACAGATTATGTCACTAACTAGTGGGTAGTATGTGGCCATGTGACCTCTGCACCCCACTGGTTATTATGTGTCAGGACAGACAGGAGTGTGTGAATGCATAACCTGTGTGGGCATATATATTCCAGTATTTACGTGATATAACCATTTACATGGCTGTTAACATCCATATTGTCAGGCTTGGCCCACATGCCTTGCACTAAGGGGTTCTGTGTATAATTCTGGACTGACCAGAATGTGTCAGACTGTCAACATTTATTGGCCATATCTCTGCTGTATTCCACAGGAGCATTACTGTGATATCAAGGGTACTGTGCTATGATGACCTTAGCATGTCTGTAAGTAACTGATGACATACATGTCAATAGCAGATGTGACCTCCCACACACATTTCTGTTACGACAACCCCTGCTACAGTAACAACAGTCTACATATATACCTGCAATATGTACATGACATGCCCTTCCACTAAGAGGTTCAGACTATTGGTACTGAGGTATGACTCCACACCGTGTTCTGGACATATGCTAAACATATATGTATATATATATATATATATATATATATATATATATATATATATATATATATATATATATATATATATATATATATATATATATATATATAAATATATGTATATATATATATATATATATATATATATATATATATATATATATATATATATATATATATATATATATACAAATATATATATATATATATATATATATATATAGTTATAAATATCTGCATATATATAGACATATATATATATATATATATATATATATATATATATATATATATACATACAGACAGATCTATATATGGCCATATATATGATGCAATATACAGATGTATATAAATATATATATATATATATATATATATATATATATATATATATATATATATATATATATATTAATAAATATGTGTATGTACATGTACACATATATCTACATATGTATAAATATATATATATGGTTCTACCTTACTACATCGACAATTTAAAACTTCGACAGACACTTTTCCGACACGAAAACACCGACAGTCGAAATATCCGACAAGTCAATTAAGCGGCATTGAAATATTCGACTAACCATCAAAATAATAACCGTAACAGAATACTATCAAGTGAACTACTCAAATTTATTTAAGTGAAAGTGTAGTACACATAACTAAAGTAGTCAGTATACTCAAATACAATTTTTATGCAATCAAAGCACAGTTGTTTGCAATCATTGCATAGTTTACATGCACTGCGATCCCGTTCTCACATTTTGATAAGCTACCCTCTAACAGCTTGCTATCCTTCCAATAGTTTGTAGAAACACTTGTCACATTTTCAAAAGTTTTGCAATAGCTTGCACTAACTCTACGTTTGTGTAATTATTCTTACTATCGAGAACTGTTTCAAATTGCCTTTGCTTTACTAAAGTTTTCCTCCTTTTTGGTGACGAAACATACCCAGTTGACATGCGCACTCTCAGCTCATCCACACGATCCTGTTCACGAGTTAATATATGCATTAAATATCGCAAGTCAGTCCCCCTATCACCGAGCAGGCATTTTAGCCTTCTATGCCACGCCTCTACTGTGTTTTGAGTGCGAGGCAGTGATAATTCGTTTAATTCATAGACATTCCAAAAGGATATTGGAAACAAAGGCGGGAATCTTATAGTTGACGTTAATCTGGTGCTAAACTTACGTCGTCTACCATAAACATACCACTCTGAGAAGTAGTCAATAATATATTTTCCTTCTTTTGGAAATGTGGCTTTTAGTTCTTCAAAAGTTAACTTTACTTGCTGTTCAGGTAGGAAAGCTAGTGCTACCAATGATTTTACAGGAAGTTGCAGTTCCTGTGATGTATTGTACATAGATGTTAAACCTAGAGATTGCACCTTCCGCCACAAGTTCTGTCCGAAGTGGAAGAGACAACCTTTGGAATAGACTTCTGGAAAGTTTAATCTAATACTCTTTAAAGTGGCAATCTCAAAATCACATAGAAGGAACTTCACTTCCATTTCCACACTATTGGCTGTCAGTAGAAAGAAGATACCATTCCACAAATAGTTGTATGCTTTCAATGATTTCTTAGACATTAAAGCGTACACTAGAGGTACAGATCTGATGTATTTACCATAAGTGACAAGTGCGTGTACACTGTATAATTGGCGTATTGTAACACCTTTGCAGAAGAATATTCCATCCATTAGCCATATAGCAGAATGGCTTAAATCACGTAAATTATCCAAAGTGCTAAACACTATCACTGTAGTATCACTTCCGTTGTCTACAAAAGATTTACTAATGAATGTACCTTTTTTTGGTTTAAATTTACTGACATCTATGCTCTGCAGTGTTAGTGCAAACTTTTTATTAAGTCCACATTTCAGGCATCTGACACGATTCACTTGCTGCACCAGAGCTACTCTTTGGGGAAGACAGTGAATTGTATTTAGTGAAGTAGATGCTAAAGCATCGTCAACTACCAGAGCCGGAGTATCTCTACACATAGTAGCTCAGACTTTTAGGTCACTGCACACAATATAACGTTGTAATTCTCCCGGGTCTGCAGCATGACAATGCGCTGTGGATTTTTCAAGCCTGTCACCTTCGGGTAAGCAAACGGTCACAGCTCTACCCTTACAATTCTCAGTCATTTTGAGTTTACAACACCAATACCTCTTATTATTTCATGTACGCTCAAGGTAGTGCAGGTAGTTTTCCACAATCAACATTGATTTCCCCTTCTGAGACTCTACAGTTTTATATATGTTTCCCAAAACTCCTGGACAACTCAATTGAATACCTTCCATATTTTACTCGGTAATGAGAAAAGAGCACCTTCCTTAATAGTAATGTTTAACATTTATATCACGTACTTATTGCCTATTAACAGATGTATTTCACAATTTGATTAATTGTTTCTTGCCCAGTTATAACAGTTAAATAGTGTCGATGTTAGCAAGTGTCGCTAATTTCAACTTTCGCTTATTAGAACTGTCGGTGTTTTCGTGTCGGAAAAGTGGCTGTCGAAGTTTTAAATTGTCGATGTAGTAAGGTAGAACCATATATATATATATATATATATATATATATATATATATATATATATACATCCTTCTCGTGTGTAAACATTACTGTTGTGTATATCTTTCCAGATGTATCACCCCATATGTATTTGATATGTGTATATTTAGATATAACAACATATGTGATGCAACAGTAATGTCACTAACAAGTACTACACAAATGTAGAAGTCACAGCAATTGTTCAATACTGTTCAATATGTGTAATGGTGGCTGTATTGGAAAAACAACAACTGTTTTCGCAGCTATCATGGTGTAGTGGTGAACTGCTGTGACTATAGTGTATAGGATCCTTGTGTTTATTGGGGGATTTCAACACATTGTTACAATGACACCTCACATCTGGACTTAATGCAGTACTCCAGTTCACATATTTATGTTATGTAGTAGGTTATACAACATAAAACGGTATATAGATTCCTTTCACAGGTTAATTTTAATTTTCCTATAGTGAGGATCTGTCTGGTGATACCTCAGTTTTATGTACTGCTATGATAGCTTACTGGTTAACTACTGTAACTATAGTGTACAGGGTACTGGGTTCAAGTCCTGCAAGGGCTGTTTATTTTTTTGCTGGTCAGAACAAGGGCTGTTGGATACAGAGTGGTTAAGGCAGTTTTGAGCAGCTTTAAACACGTTTGCGTGGGTTTGTGTGATGGCAAGCGCTGCTAATTTATGGTTATACGTACAGGAGCTTACAGCATATAGGCTTCACTTACCAGTGCACAAATGTGCCATTATATTGCATCAGTGCTGACACTTGCTAAGCATGGCTCAGCCCTGGTAACCAGTGCTCACATTCCAGTCTGATAACATAGCAGGGTAATGACATCTGTAGTAAGTGTATGTAATGCCATGTTTATAACATGCGTCTATGAGCTGTCATTACAGTAGCAAGGGGTGTGAGTCTACTGTCTGGGACATTTGAGTATATATGGCTTGTTCAACACTCTTATCCATGTGAATGTGTTACATTCCTGGGTAGTGTCCCAGGATATATGCAGTCACACTGGCATGTAGTGTATCATTACACTACTACTGCTGACAGTGCTTTCCCAAGTAAGAGTAGATTGCTTATAGAAGCACTGTAAACAAACACCCCTGCATGCAAATATGGACTCTGAGTCCTCACTGTCATGTTCCTGGTGTGTGAGCTGTGTCTCATTAAATATTTCCTACTGGATAATGATCTGATATGTGGAATATAACTCTAGACTACTGTGTGTATAGCACATATCAGTGAGGGCTGCCGTCATGTAGTAATGGCATACCTATATGTATCAGATGTCTATCTGTCAACACATTCATCCTAATGCATAGCTAGTTGGCTAGCTGATGTCTGTCAGTCCCCTGTACAGATGTGCAGATGCCAGGTTTCCATCTTTGATACTTACAGGCAATCTATACTTGACTGACGCTAACATGTCTGCCTAGCTGTGTTATAAATGCCACAGATAGGACTCCACACCCTGTATACACCACATGCCATGGATACCTCAACTACACTACCACAGTCAACAGAGCATGCTTCAGTACAGGTCTTCAAGACAGACACTGACCATGTTATGTAATACATGTTGCATACATGTCAGCTAGAGCACCTCACCAGCCCTCTGCAAGAGACAACCAGAGGATTGGCTGATGCATGTCACTCTCACCCTGAGGATCACCCCAGTGGTGTCTGTTGATAGATGGCCTGCTGGCACATGGCAGGTGCATGATACCACTGTACATACATCACCTACACTTCTCATGTCTCCTTGGACAATAACCTGGTACACACCTATGAACACCTGCACTGGTGCAGCCTGTACTGACAAATGTGTACATGTGCATTACTGACAATATCAGTGTCTGTGTGTTTGTAGACCTGCAGTTGGGAATACTCTGAGGTCCTTCACACCCACCGCACCACCCATTGCCATAGTTAGATGTGGCTGCTGCTGTACCAGACATTACTTGTACCTTGTTACGCTTGTCTCCCTAAGGGCTACCTGGGCCTTGCAGTACCAGCACAACACTGTTGCACAAATGGCTTGATAGGCATGGGATACCCACAGAGTTCTGGCAAGTGTGTGTATGTGTGCATGCGTGTATATATGTAAGGTACAGCATTCTGAGGCCATATACTCCTATTACACTATGCATTGCCACACAGTATTAGTGATAGTGATGTTGTTGCCCATAGGGGAGGCATGACAATGCATCACCCTACTATGCCTGTGACATGTGCATTAGATGCATATCCCTGTAGTAGCACTCTTGGGATGGACAAGGAGCTGTATTGCAGTCCTGGTAAATGTGTGATAATGGGTATGCCAGAGTGTCATCATGGGTTCCAATGCATACAATATCCACAGTGGGGTGTGGGTGCTGGGTATACTGTCATTACACCATGGTACCCCCAGTACGTGTCCCATGTACCACTATATGGTGACCACTGTCACCATCAACCATACAGCTAACTGATAACACTAATGAGCTCATTTATGCATGTGCTGTGTGTAACCTACCTGTAACACAATGGACACACTGACAAGATAGTTAGCACTGATAGATCCAGGTCTCTCAGATGTGTGTCTTTCTGTTATGTGTTTGCCAATGTGTATATGACAGTATGTCACACTATGTATTGTCCATAAACAACCATTACATCCCCCTTTACCATACTGTACATGCCTGGGGATGTTCTGCATGTAACATGTAACCTGGAACACATCTCATCCTAAAAGCTTTGTGGTGTGTGCAATTAAAGCTACACACATCAGTAGCACTACATTCCTAGGTAGGAGTCTAGTCCCAGTGTTGCCAAGTAAGACTCTGCATGTATGTGGAGGGATCTACTTCATGTTGCAGAATATACAAGTCCCACAGGGCCATCTGTCCAAGAACTGAGTGGCATATGCTAACATTCACATATATTATCCTGTGGACATACATTCCATCACAACTAGTGTTAGATGTGTAAATGGCCTTTTCCCCACTGCAGAGGTGTGCAGTGATACTGGGGTTGATATATATAGCTGGGAGTGGCTGTTGTGGACACAGCCAACATCATTGCAGTTACTGTTGAGTGTATCCACCCGTGTAGCTGCCCGTAATACTGTACAGTTCATGTTAACAGTTTAGGTAGTTGTCTATCACACTATCTGTGGTTCTACAGCACCTCTCACCCTCCAATATGTTTATCAAGTTAAGGATTGCACTACATTGGGGAAGGGGGACATATACCCTGCCGGTACCATCGTCAGTGACATTAAACTAGCAGACTGCTTATTCCACAATGTGTTATTCTGCGTAGTCTGGCTTGGTGGGATTCCATAGACTACAATGGGTTCCTTGCACAGGTACATACATCCATGTGTACAGTATTCTCTGTGTAGCGCATCAACACTAAAGCCTCTGTGTGTGTAATACACAAACATGTGTTGTGTACCACCCAGTACAACTACCATTGTCCACTGTAGATGGGCTGCTAACAGCAGGCACCATGCACTCATCTGTATACACCACCTCCAGATGTGTCAGCCATGTGGCACAGGCAGTATCTGTTATACAGACCTGTGACATATGTTCACCTGTACCCAGGATATGGCACAGCCAAGGTGTCACCACAGTGCCATACCCCTTGTGAGATATGACAGCAGACCACCCTCCTGCTGACACATGGACACCTACAACACAAATGTATAACATTATGAAGACCACAATCACTCAGTGTTAATAACAGCTACAATGCATCATGGCTGGACAGCTACACTTCCTGACATGTAAGCATTAAACATTACTGCTGACAACATGTTACACAGCAGTACATTGGTACACTGCAGTACAGTCACCGTATGCATCAGAACCATATTAGCCTGTCCCTGCATACATGTTATGGATGACAGGGATGTGGCACAGGTATCATCATATGAACAATTTGTATTGTTGGTTTGCCAGAGACCTAGGCTAGGCCATACGTTTGACACCATGTGTGTGAGTGAGGGGTTTTAATTGCTGTTATGGCCATGGTGATGTGGTGTGTGTAGGTATGGGGTTGCCCTAGGTGTGTTTGTATTGTGTGTGAGTATGCATGCACATAGTTCTGTCATGTGGCTTTCCTATACAGTTGTTTGTTGGACAGCTGCAGACCATACCTGGCAGGGTGTGCAGTTCACCACCTCTGGCCATGGACGCAAGAACTGTGTCTGCCAGGGGTTCCACAGGCACATCCAAGTACAAGCCACGATATGGTACTCTCCCCTGATGATAACATATGTCCGCTGGAAACAGTTCCCTCCTGGGACTGGCCAGGGTGGCATGCACATGGCCTACTGTGGTGTGGTGTTGGCAGCGCCCACCCCCTCTGCAGTGCCGGGGCTGGTACTGCCACTACGGGAGTGGCTTGGTGTCCTTGCACGTCCACATCGACCTCCAGATGTTGGTGTTGCTGGCCTATGTCCACATTGCTGTCGCACCACTCCAACCATATGCTCTAGCATGGACAATCCACGGTCAATGAGTACCGCCATCTCACCCTACTGTCTTTCCATGACCTCTGTAAAATAACTGGGGGGCACCTGCAAGATCACGGATGTTGTCAGTTACAGCTGAAAGAGCAGCCCTCGGCAGCCTCAGACCCTGTCTGGTGTACTGTTCGATACGTGCCTGCTCCTCCATGACAGCCTGAAATATGCATCTGGTGGTACCAAATGTGGCACTTCTGCCAAGGGCACAATGATCAGCAGCCCTCCAATGAGCACCCCTGTATATCTGCCTATGTGGTACCCTGACAGACATCCGGCTATGGCTGCTATGTCCAGACACAGCAGCCATAGATACCACACTGTCCTGAGCACTGCCACCAACCGCCAACTGTCCCTCTGCTATGGCCGCTGGTGATGGGGTATCTATAGGCACTGTGACTGCATGTGGGGATGGGATAGATATCAGGGGGATGTCAAACAATGGTGCAGTTTCTGCCTCTGACAACCCCACCTGTGCCTCAACACACCTATCATCATTTTCAGTGTCTGCATGGACACCTACATCAGATTGCCTGCAGGAGGGACCCTGACCCACCTCACCACCTGTGAGGGGAAAACAAGAAATGCACTTTAAGACCTGTACATCATTGCTTAATACTACACACACACACACACACACACACACACACACACACACACACACACACACACACACACACACACACACACACACACACACTGAAATTCCACCATAATACTTACCTGTTCCTGAGGCTATAGACTGTCCCAAGTTTATTTTCTTAGGTTCTCCATCCTGCATTACAATTGGCAACTCACACTCATTAATAACAGTCATTAACATATCATTCTTCTAATTGCCTAGACAAGTGATCACAAAACATGACCTGTTACTCCGTTACCTCTTTGACTTGATTGGAGTCGGTTTTACAAAGACTCACTGCTGTCATCCACTGTTCACCGAGAGTTTGTCTAGACATCATGAGCATGTCCCCCATATGTTAGTGGCTACAACAGTCACTCAATTATGTCACGCACTGGAGTTTCATATGTAACTATTGCTCAGTAGATGCAAGATCTGTTGCTCTATTAACTTTTTATGTGGACAACAGTAATATTTGGTAATATTCTGCTGATTGAATTATAACAGTGTACCTGATGTTGAGTTTCCCACCCAATGAATGTTCCATGCTACAGAACTTATACTATCAGCTGTCCTGAGATTACATGTCAGAAAGGTATTCCTGGTATCTCATTGTCTGTCCATGTCCATGTACTGCACGATTTCAAAGGGAAGTCGAGAGGTTTGAACAACCCCACAATCACAAATGTGCATACATGGACACACACACACACACACACACACACACACACACACACACACACACACACACACACACACACACACACACACACACACACACACACATCCTACATGCACTAACTCCCCACCACTCTACCAGATTACACTTACAGACAAAATAACCCCCCACAACCCCATACACACATTTACAGATGAGGTTGCATGAAGATATTACACACAGAAGTTCCATTACCCATCTGTCAACATGCATGGCATATGGTACTCAACAGCATACAGTGCAGCTATAGTCAATCCATGCTAGCAACAGTATTCATGTGTGTGATGCATGAGCTGTGTTAGTTGGTGATGCCTCTCCCCCTGGAACACACTGCACCCATGTACACAGTATTGCTGTGCTCCTGTGCAGCACCCTGGCATGTACTGTGCACCATACCTCACAGGTGTACACACCATTGCTGAATGTGTATTACTGTGTCAGTTATGTCTGCTCTGCTGCTCACAGCCCCTATGTGCTTGGCTGACACATACCTGGGATGATATGTGGATGGATGTCATTTGTGAATGCCTGATGTCTGATTTATAGATGTCATCATCAGTGGTGCATGTATGGCTAATACAATATAATTACACTGACAAGCGTCAAACCTTACAGTGACTATGGGGAGAGTACTCACTCTTATTGATATGACACCCTCTTCCTTGATATGCCATGGGACCACATTACTGCATATGATAACATTACATGAACCTGATATGTGACATATGAGATGTGCTGATGCTGGTTGAGATGCATACACTTCGTGGCTGCATATGTGTGCACACCCCTATCATGATGGTTTGTTGCACCTACTGTTATGTGTACTACAGCAGTCACTATTCCTGGCAGTGGTATACTAACATGGGCTGTCTGCATTTGCCAGTATTTGTTCGGTCTGCCCTACGCAAGTCCCCCAACTCTGCATGATTGCAAGGTCAATTCATGTGCACATCCCTTGGAGTTCACACAGTTCTGTCACTATTGTTGTGGAGTCAGGGTTATGTCTACATATACAGCCATTCATAGCATCCTTTGGATCCCTGCTGCAGTGCACTGTTGTGTCATGATGACACCCCCTCCTCACCATCAGCCTTTTTGCAGATGCTTGACAACTGTGGCCTACACATGGGTGTCAGTTTGCAGTGTCTTAAACACTGAACACCATGTGTAGCAGCCTAGTCCCAGCTAATGAATGGCAAAAATACAGGTATACACTGGTACTGGCAAGGTACAGATGGGGATGGTGGGTCTGAGGTGGGTTTAGGTGTTGATTGTGCAGCACATGTATCTTACTTGATACTGTCTGCAGGTTTCCAACCTGCTCTTGGTACACCAGTACACATTGTAAGGCATGCCTTTTGGGGACCTTTTCTGTAATGCAAACACTACCTGTAGAGTGGTCTGGCTGATGTTTCCTGTGGTACAACTGTCCCATCTGATTACCCTAACCCATGGGCCAAATGTATGCAGAGTCCAGGCAATTGCTGACACAAGTACTGCACAGCTAGTACTTGCTAGACATGCCTGCAACTCCCTCAGTGTTGTGGAATGTTACTAGGCAGCCTGCATGACTGGTTTGTTACATGTGACATCATCAGTCTTGGATGGCCATCTGTTTATTTCCTACATTATTCTTGACCCATACATCCTTACCACATACATGACTGTCTGCCCTGTTTGCCATGGTATATGCAATGGTGAGGTATGGCTACATGTCCAACTCTTGGGAGCTACCTGTTGGGAATGGCATCAATGCCATGGCATGTAAGATGTGTGCAAGCCATGGCTGCCTCTGTTGCAGGTAAGTGGGCACATTTGATGGCCAAATGTCTTGGACAGCAGACCATTCCTTGGTGTGACATTGGGGAACGTGTACTTGCTTAAAGGTGTATTTCCATGAAGAATGCATGCAGTCAGCACCTCAGCAGTGTTTCCACTATATTGTATCTGGAGTGTGTGCACACATATGCTTCCAGTGTTTATGAAAGTATGTATTCCCCATATTTGCTGTCCTAACATACAATTCCATATTACACACTCATTGCTCATGTTAGGAACACATTGCAGATTGTAAGGGTTGTGGACTGCAGTATTGTGATATGCCATAGTGTAGAACTTTAACAGTTGCCATTGTAATACTGGTATATACACTATTGTAGCACTGTATAAGGGTGATGTTTCACACATGTCCCTACTTTAGGCCATTTGTCCCACCATTATGTTCATCTCTCTGCACACATTTTGCAATGATAGGATGTTAGTTATATTGCAGGAGTCTGACATACCCTTCAGATACACCATCATAGTGACCACTGTGATGCAGTGCAGTTAACAGCAACAATACATAGACATGTATGGCATGTATTACGGGTAGATGTATTAAATGTGTGCATGGAGCATACCATGGCCATAACATGACCGGTGTATTGGTAAACCTGAACAAACATCATACTTACGAGCTACAGGCTGCTGCCCTGGAGGTATACCAGAGGGACCTACAGAAGTGTGTGAGATGTGATGTCAGTAGCCACAGCTGTTGCATTGGTACAGGGTGGGTGCAGCATTACAATACATCAATAATACAAGCCCACAATACTACAGATTATGCACATCTGTTTATTACTACTATGCAGCAACTAATATATATATATATATATATATATATATATATATATATATATATATATATATGTCATCTCATATATGCTTGATCTAACTGTACAGATGTGGATGGATACACAACAGTGGTCTACTGATGTGCCCTGTGCTCTTACCTGCATGCTCCTCTGCCATTGTGTGGGTAGCACTCACCTCCACTATGCTTTCTGCCAGGTGTTGTGTGTGCGGGAGGGCAGGTGCCCTGAGGCTGGCAAGAAGCTCCTCAGCATGTGTCAGGGATGCTGGAAGGCATGACCTCCCTGTAGCAAGCTGATCCCCCCAATGGCAGCAGCACACCGACTGGCATGGCAAAGTAGGTCTGTGCAATGATGCCAGACCTGCTCATAACTGCAGTTATGCAGGCCGACATCATTTACCCTGTGGACAAGATCGTTTGATAGGGCAGTTTGCTCCTGTTGCTCATGGGCTGTTCAGCTGAACAACACCTGGTAGTGCTGCATCAGGTGTGAGATGATGACATTCTCCTCCACTGTATAAATTGTTAGCGTCTCCCTGGACATCTTGCCTGAAAGACATAAGGATGGAAACAGGTCTGAGGACCTCATAATGCAAGGTTATCATAGTTTTAATACACATATCTGTCTACCCCCCAACATATCTGCAACAACAATCTGATCACAGAACTCAACAGGTATGTCTACAGAATACCTACCATTGGGGCATATATTGTATTGTACAACACTTTGTGCTATGTGTTTGTAGTCATGTTCCCCGTGGGGACACTATCATTGGTGGCCTGTTATGGACAATGTCACCTACATGCCATTGTAAGGGCCACTATGGTTCAATACAAGCATGTGTTCTGTTGGCTATGTGATTGCTGCACATCTGTTGTTTTGTGTTATTGGAGATATCTATGTATGCTGTTGGACATGATCCAGGAATGTGTGGACTATTATTACCCAAATATGTTCTGTAACAGTGACACAATAGCATATTTAGGGAACGGTTTCCAGCAGAACCACCTCTACCACCTCATCTGGCCATGTTACCAGGCCACATCACATGTGGGACCCACCCTGGGGCCTCTTCATCCACTGGTCCTGCACTACCTTCAGGTGGAACCACCTCATGGGGATGGTGTTCACCCCCCCGAGAGCACACACAGACATGATCCTGTCAACCGAGGTCAGGTCCAGGGTCTGGTGCATAGGTAGCTACACAGAGACTTGGGGGATGTGCTACAGCACCTTGAGGCCCTCAGTACACACTCACAGGGTCTGCAGGCTCCTCCTGCTCAGGCTCGAGCCCAGGCACCTTCAGGGCCATGAAGCTGATGTTGTGACTGGCCATGGGTGGGGGCCTTGTTCCCATTGTTTTCATATGGGGGCTCATGGGGCTTCCACTTCACAGCAGACACCCCCCATCTAGGGTGTTTACCCACCACATGTGTCATATACCACCCCTGTAGGTTGTCTTCTCTATCTTCCAACCCAACCCAGCAACACAAATATACCTGCTATCCTTCCCCAAATTCCCATTCCCACCTTCACAAACAAGGGCAATGTGTTCCCAACATGGGGTTCACACCTGACATAACCATCCATTTTGTGCACACTTAATGCTGTAGATATATATATATATATATATATATATATATATATATATATATATATATATATATATATATGTGTGTGTGTGTGTGTGTGTGTGTGTGTGTGTTTTGATATGTGTGATGTTCCCTCTAACATATCATGCAGCACTGTCATGCAAAAGTAGGGGACATGTATTTATATACATATGTGTGTGTGTGTTTGTATATATGTAGACATACACACACACACACACACACACACACACACACACACACATATATATATATATAGATATGTGTAGGTATTATGAGCTGTGTGTGTGTGTGTGTGTGTGTGCATATATATATATATATATATATATATATATATTTATATAGGTGTCTGTAGATCTGTAGACATACACTATATATATATATATATATATATATATATATATATGTATAATATATATATATATATATGTATATACACACACACACACACACACACACACACACACACACATACACACACACATATATCTACATGTATAAATACATTTCCTGTACTGCTGAATGACTGTGCTGGATGATATGTTTGTTAAACCATCAGGAGTATTTATATCTGACATTGCTTAGTGGCAAATCACTTTGGCTATGGTGTGCAGGGTCCTGAGTTCAAGCCTTGCAAAGGCTGTTTATTTTGTTGCTGGGCAGAACAAGTGCTGTTGGATACAGAGTGATTAAGGCACTTTTAAGCAGTTGTAAGTAGGTTTGTGCGAAGGTAAGCACTGCTAACTTTTGGTTACAGTTTATTATACTCAGTTAGCTTCCAAATTGCTTAACTTGTGCAGGCATTGCTTACTCCCATGCAAACTGGCTTATACCCACTTACTGCTGCTTAAAAGTGCTTACCCCTGCTTTCCCCCACACTCATTTCTTTAAAAGAAAAGAAAAAGGGTTTATGGTAATATGGTGAAAAAGGGGCAGAAAGAGGGAAAGACAGTAGGGAAAATAGCAAGGGATGTGCAGGATGGGTGTAGGGAAGGTCCATAGCTGCCCATTTCTTCTACAGCAACAGCTGTGCATATACACTGATTTGTAGGTAGATTTGGACACTCATACCCCTGAGATAGGGGTAAGGACAACAATAATATGTTGTGAAGCCAATTAGAACAGATTACAGGTGTCCATTGGACACATGTGCAAAATGGACAGCGATGTATGGGAGAAGATTTTTTGGGGGAACAGATTGCCCTTTTTTTAAGGTGAGAGTAGGATATTGGGGAGGGATAGTAGGTATATTTGGGGAGGTAGGTTTGATAGGGTAGCAGAAAAGACAGACACGACAGCATACAGGGGTGGTATATGACACATGTGGTGGGGAAATTCCTTGGATGAGGAGGGGTGTTTGGAAGTCAGATGCCCATGAGCTCCCTAAAGGAAGCAGTGGGACTGAGGTCCCCAACCATGGGCAGTCACCACTGCACCTTCACAGCCTCAATGGTGGCTGTGCTGGGGGCTGAGTAGGTGGGGCAGGCTGACCTTCTGGTTGTGCCACACAGCTCTCAAGCTACCGTAGCAGATCTCCAAACTGCCTGCGGAACTCGCTATGCACCAGATCCCGGACCTGACGATGGGTGACAGTATCCTGTCTGCGCCCACTCCCAAGGGGGTGAGCCCCATCCCCTGAGGTGGTTCCACCCAAAGGTGGTGCAGGACCAGTAGACAAGGAGGTCCAGGGGTGGGCCTCTGATGTGCTGGTGCCCAGTGCCATGGCCAGATGAGGTGGGAGAGGCGGGTCCGCTGGGACCGGCCTTCCCAAACATGCTATGGTGTTTTAATTTTAAAACATATGTGGGTTAGTAATAGTCAACACATTCCATGATTAGGTATAACAGTATGCATAGATATTCCCATTAACCCAAAACACCAGATATGGAACAGTTGCATAGCAAACAGAACACATGCATATATGGAACCACATCTGCCATTACAACAGCATGCAGGTACATTGATGACAGCATGCCACCAATGTGGGAGTATTTCAACATGGCACATGCATAGAAACAAATTACAATATTTATCAAACAATAGGACATATGTCCCAACAGTAAATATAGTTGTGCACATACTGATTGAGTTGTGTATTTAGTTTATTGCAGATATGGTGGGGGGGTAGAGAAAGATATCAATTAACAACTTGTATATCCCTGTAGTTCTCATTACTTTCCTAGTCAGTGCTGTGATCTGTACCTTACAGGTATTATTACACTACCCTATGGATGTAGACAACTATATACATGAACTGTGTTTTACCTGCAGTATACACCTCTTACCTGGTATGCCCGTGGAGGTATTGTTTGTTAACACTACCTGACTGTTTCTACGCATATTCCCAGATTCCAGGTTGATCGTATGCACATACCTCTCCATCTCTTATTGCACACACTCCTGGGATGTCATGACAACATGCAGGTGAAACTGGGGCATATTTTGACTATTGCCATCATAAACCTTTGGTGAGTTGCACAGTAGCAGGTTTGTTTTCATAGGCATTTTCCAAATATTTACAGGCCTGACAGTCAGTTATATGACATTAAATGCTGCCTAAATGTCAGAGATTAGCAGACTGATATACTAGGGGGACAGGGTAACAGCCAGCACATATGGGCCATATCTTGGGACATTTCGGACAGATCTGTACAGGCAAGCGGCTTGCTTTTGCATACATTTTACTACCACTCCCAGGATTTGAACCATGGCTGTGTGTGATAAAATAAAGCAGTGTGCATCACAGTTGGGTGTGCTATATAGATATTGCTGTGTATCTTTACTCTGAATTCTGTCTGTAAGTCTCTCATGGTTTTACAATCTGACCTTGTAATTACAACACTCTTATACAGGGTTTCCTAGACAGTTTTATTATGTAGTACTGTGTGGATGACAGTGATGAGTAATACCTTATTAGTCAGAAATACTGCAACAGTAACACTGCCATACAATACCAGACTAAACAGTGTCCAGGATTTCAATCTTTTATTTCTAGACACAGTTTTCATATCTGACAGACCTGTGGGGGAATGTTTCTTAACACAGTACTTGAGTGTTGTCACACAAATATTACAAAATTCCACATTATTATGCACATACGTCTCACTCTGTTACTGCACACACTCTGGTCATAGCTTCACAACATGGGGGGTGGGGTTGGGATATACTTTGCTTATTACTCTCATAACACTTTTGTGAGTTGCTAGAGTGACAGGTTTGTTCTTATGGATATATTTCTGATAGTTATGATGTCTGACAATCAGATGTATGTCATTATTTGCTGCCTCATTCCACTGATTTGCCAGGGGGACAGGGTGACAGGCAGGGGACTTACACCAATTATCTCGACTTTCTGACATACCTTTACAGTTGTGGGGTATGATTTTGCATACATCTTACTACTACTCCCAGGATTCGAACCATGGCTGCGTGTGCTAAAAATGCAACACTTCATGTCTCAGTTGAGTGTGTTATCTGGATTATGTTGTCTATTTTTTTCACTGTTTTCTTTCTAAGTCTCTCTCAGTTGTACAATATGACCTCTTGTGATTACAACAGCCATTTAGAAGATATTCCTACACATTTTATTTATGTAGCACAGTGTGGGTAACAGTGCTTAATACAACAGTACTATTAAGAGATTGCAACACTGCATTACCATATGATACCATAGTAAACACAAGCAGTCCAGCAGTTGGACCTTTATTGCCAGGCTGTTAACCTTTTATTTACATACAACCTATATGAGACTCTTCCTGCCATATTGTCTGGTTTATTCAGTACATGCCATACACAATACAGGTTTTATACTGGCAATTAACTTTCTACTACTTTTAGATTTATTTCTTATGACAGTGCATGCAAGATTATTAGTAACCTGCCTTGCGATGCAACCTCTGCAGTCTACAGGCATGGGCTTCCCAGTTCACAGCCCACTTGTCTGCTACTGTCAAAGATATAAGAGGAATATTTAGCCATACCTATCCATAATATACATGAGCTGGCAATTATTAAACAGGTAATTGACTGATACTTATACACAGCTAGGACATCACCCGTCTGCCTAGCCTCTTAGATCCACTGATCCAAGAGCTTCCACTTTCTCTGTTTCAGGTCAACATAGTGATGCCTGACCTGCTCACCAGTTCAATGGATGTCAGTGGCACTGGTGAGGTCATGGGCGAGACGGTCCCAGGCTTCCACTTTATATTGGGAACCCTGGTACTGGCCATGTAGCAGTCTCTGGTCATGATTTTTAACAAGGAGTCCTGCCATGCCTTTGGACTCCTGGATGCCCCAGTGCTGCACCTGGAAGTGCATCCCTTCAACCACACCAGTCATAGTGCCTACAGGAGGAAGCTGCAACCAGTTATGAGATGTATTCGCACCTGTGGGGTTTAAATAGGGCCAATTTCCCGCACTTTGCCAGTTTTGAAAATGCTAAGCTATGGGCAAACCTAGTTACCTAAGAATGACATTGCTTAAAGGGGTATACCAGTAGACAAACTGATTTAGCTGGCCTACACATTGCTTGCACCTAGTAAACAGGGGTGTGCAATGCTTAGCATTGCTTAAATTTTAATTTGCACACTATTTGCTGTTTGGCATTGATTTATTATTCATTACATGTTATATATGTGTTTGGTATCCATGATTCATGTGGACGTACACTGTATGGGGTCCTTGTGTTTATTAGGGGATTTCAACACTTTATTACAATGACATCTCACATCTGGACTTAATGCAGTACTCCAATTCACATATTTATGTTATGTAGTAGGTTATACAACATAAAACTGTATATAGATTCCTTTCACATGTTAATTTTGATTTTCCTATAGTGAGGATCTGTCTGGTGATACCTCAGTCTTAAGTACTGCTGTGATGGCTTACTGGCTAGCTACTGTGGCTATAGGGTCCTGGGTTCAAGATCTGCAAGGCCTGTTTATTTTGTTGCTGGGCAGAACAGTGGCTGTTTGATATAGAGTGATTAAGGCACTTTTAAGCAATTGTAAGCGGGTTTGTGTAGGTTTGTGTGACAGTAAGCAATGGTAACTTTCTGTTAAATATGGTTACAGAGAGTTAGCTTCAATATTGCTTAACCTGTGTGCGAATTGCTTACCCCTGCACAAACAGGTTTATACCTGCTTACTACTGCTTACAAGTACTTACTCCCACTTACCCCCACACTAATTTAGACAGAAATGTAAAATGGCTCTTGGGAAGGTGGTGGATTTGGACTCTCCATGGATTTATCATTCATTAAACATTATAACTTCAACTTATATCTCTGATTCATGAGTACATATACTGTATGGGGAATTGTGTTTATCTGTGGATTTTACATTATTACCATGACACCTCACATCTGCATTTAATGCAGTACTCCAGTTCACAAACATATCTTATTTAGTAGGTTATACAACAAAAAATACTGTTCTTAAAGTGATTTGACATGGAAAATGGAATTTACTAGAGTGAGAATCAAACTGGGAATGACTGCTCATAAGGCAAATGCTACGACCACTACACTATTGCAGTACTGCTTTTTTTCTCCATGCATCTTGATATTTATCTTCTTGTGCCATTAAAGCTACAGTATGCATAGCTTAGCAATGGACAAACCTGTGCACCTATGTTTCAATTTAATCTGTTTGATAAAAAAAAAGTGTTTATATTATATTTTAAATATTGCTCTTATAAACATGGGGTGTTGGTAGGGTAACAGGATTTGTTTTTATGTACATTTTCTGATGGATTTGAAGTCTGACACTCATATGTTTGCCATTATTTCAGACTTCATTGATGAGATCATCCCAGTGATTTGGCAGGGTAAATGAGGGACAGGCCAGACGTATTAGCCACATATCCCTGGACTACATGAAAAGAGACATAGAGGAGCTCTCTGATTATGTAGCCCAGGCAGGTATGACCCTGACCCTGAGCAGTATCCTTCCTTCACCACGAATGATGCCACAATATAGTGACAAGATGATCAGCTTTAATAATTGGCTTAAACTCTGGTGTCATTCAAAGGGGATCCAGTGTCTGTCTGCTTGGGATGACATGCTTGACAAGCCACGCTGCTTCGCAAGGGATGGCTTGCACCTGTCACCCCTGGGATTCCGGATATTGGCTAAGGCTCTTGCCACCCCCATAGTGCCTTTTTCAGGCAAGGCTCAAATTCTAAACCTACCACCCTAGAAAACAAAAACGGGAAGAAACTAAGGGTAATGCTGCTCAATGCCAGAAGTCTAAATCTCAAAATGCACGCATTCGAGGCCCTTCTCAGTATGGAGAACATCAATGTCTGTGCTGTGACTGAAACCTGGTTCAAGGCTCCTGAGAGCACCCTGGCACTATCAGGTTTTACCTCATATCATGCGTTCCGGCCCCAAAACCCAGACCATACCACAAAAGGAGGGGGTGTATCCATATTCATCAAGGATACCCACACCTCCAGGTTGGTGGCTACGCACGAAGCATTGGAAACCATCCAGGTGCAATTAACCATAGGCAAAACTGCTCTACAATTTGTAGCATGCTACAGGCCACCCTCTCAAACTCAGCAAACCCACACAGCCTTCCTGAAGACACTGGAGGGTATAAATGTATCACCAAACACCATCATATTGGGTGACTTCAACTACCCGAATATAGACTGGGAACATTACTCAAGCCCCAACTTTCTAGACCAAAGTTTCCTGGAGTTCATAAATTCAAATGCCATGGAACAACTAGTCACCGTCCCCACAAGAGGAGAAAATATACTAGATCTCATCATCACAAACATGGGGAGAAAATGCTCCACACCGGAAGTATATCCCTCTTTGGTGAGATCAGATCATAAACTAATCTCACTGGAAATCCACATCCCACCCCCACCCCAAACAAAAAAGACCACAGTGAAGAACTTCTCTAAAGCAAACTTCACACTACTCAAGACAGGTGTGGTATCCTTCAAGGCCCCCGAGCCAATGGAAACCACAACCCAAGCTGCGGAAGCCCTTACAAATGCCTTATGAACACCTTCAGGACTGCATGGATCAGGCAATCCCAAATAAAACCAAGACTCTTTCCACCAAGGGCAAACGTCCAGTCTGGTGGACCCCAGCCATAAACAAACTTTACAATAAGAGGAGAAAGCTATTACATGATAGAGCAAAATCCCAAAAAGGGAAGGCATCTTTGATCAGTACTAGCAAGAAACTACGATCCCTCATAAAATCATCCAAGGCCAACTTTGAGAAAAAAATTGCCATAGATTCAAAAGACAATCATAAGGCCTTCTTCAGCTATGTCAGAAACCTGGGTGGAAACTCCCAGATATGCTCAGAATTAGTCCAAAATGATACAAAAATCACTGAACCCACAGACATTGCCAACATACTGGCAGACAGGTTCAGCGCAAACTTCACCCCCCCCCCCAAAAGGAGAGATAACTATCCCAACAGAGTGTAGCCTCCCAGACATCTCAAATGCGCAGGTGAAAGCTGCTCTCTCTAAAGCTAAAAACACAGCATCAATGGGACCGGATGGTGTCCCCGGCTGTGTGCTACATGAACTCAATGAAGAACTAAACCCGCACATAAGGCAGCTGTTTAATCTTAGCCTTACCACAGGATATGTGCCCAAGGAGTGGCATACGGCAACTGTGGTCCCACTCCACAAAGGAGGTGCCTCTACAGACCCTGGTAATTACCGCCCCATAAGCTTAACAAGCCTGGTCTGCAAAGCTATGGAGAGGATCATAATGGAACTCATAAACAAGGACATAGGGGACTTGCAGACCTTGGACCCAACCCAGTTTGGCTTTGTCAAGGGCAGATCTTGCCTTTTGAACTTGGTTGACTTCTTCAAAACAGTTACCAAGGCCATTGATGAGGGAAAGGCAGTCCATACAGCCTACCTTGACCTTGCAAAAGCTTTCGACACAATACCCCACTCGGGTATCATAGAGAAACTTACCAGCTTAAATGTAAACTCATATGTCACAAGATGGGTTGCAAACTGGCTAAAGGACAGAACCCACAGGGTTAGAGTTGCTGGAGCCATGTCAGACTCCAAGCCGGTTACAAGTGGTGTCCCACAGGGCTCAGTCCTTGGCCCCCTATTGTTCGGCATCTACTTCTCAGAAGTACAGGCAAACATAGGAGGACTATGGCTGACAAAGTTTGTGGATGACTGCAAACTGGGTGCCATAGTGGATAGTACATCGGACACAGACATCCTTCAGAGGGGTCTCACGGAAACTGATAGCTGGTGCCAGAGCCATGGCCTGAAGTTAAATGCAAAAAGTGTATAGTCATACCCTTTGGGAAAAACAAGGTAACCCCAAGCTACCATATAGGTGGCAACCCACTAAGCACAGAAGAGGTTATCAGGGACCTGGGTACCCAGGTTGACAGTGGCCTCTTTGACACTCACGTTGCTAAAGTGGTTCGAAAGACCTTCTACATTGCCCATCTGATCATGAAGGGATTCACATCCAGATCAAGTGAGGTCATTGTTCCCCTGTACTCTTCACTTATCAGACCAATGATCGAGTACAATGCCCCATTCAGGATGTATCTCACCCGACACCTGCAGCAATTGGAGAGACCCCAAAAGTTCCTCACCAAAAGGATAAAGGGACTCCAAAACCTGTCATATACTGCCAGACTGAAGAAACTCCAACTCTATTCAGTTGCATACCGTCTGCTCAGATATGACCTGTGCCTGACATACAAGGCCATGACCAACCCGGAATTAATGGACATGCTCCACCTCAAAAAATCCAAATCCACCAGAACCACTAGAGCAAGTGACTTAAACCTTAGCACGAATATAAATAGGACGTGCCGGAGGGATAGATTTATCACCCAGAGACTCCCCATGCTGTGGAATAAAATCCCAGTGCATGTGAGGCAGACCACCTCACTGGCTCTGTTCAAGAGAAATCTTGACCGGTGGATGGGAGATCGTAGGTTTACCCCTGGAATCATCTCTGTGTCACTGCTGGACAGAGGCACAACAAACTAATGGGCACATTATTTCTAACATAAGGGGTGGCGTAAGCCACATAACTTTGGGCTAGGCTTATAAATGCCTTAGGGCAGATAGCCTAGTATAAACCTATGAACCTATGAACCTATAATCTGGACAATCTGCGCTGATCTCTGCTGTTGGGGGTATGCAACCCCTTATGAGCAGTCTCATGCATTGTAATTGTCAATGGGTAGTTCTTGACTGCGGGGACATGTATATTGTGAGAGCCCTGCTCTCAGACACACCCCCTTTACTCGTCCACACTCTGTGTCCATTTAGGAGCTGATGCAATGCTCCTTCATTACTATGCATGGCGTGCTGCCGTGCTACTCCTAAATGGTCGCTTCTGTGCAGGAATAAGTTATTCCTGCATGGAACCTTACTGAATCCCAGGGGAAATGTATTGTGTTATATTTTATGAGGAAGAAAGTTCAACATTTGCTAAATTTTGGAAGCATGGTTATTCTTGTCAAAGGTGCATGGTATGAGAAATGTTCTTCATCTGAGTCTTAACCCTGTTTCACGCAGTTCTACACTGAAAGGGTTGGTCTAACATTCAGTATTAAGAATTTTTTTAACTGACAGACGTGACAAATAAATACTGAATCATGTTAACCTATTGAATGAACATTTTGCAATTATTAAACAATACATTGTAACTGTCCTGTGAGCTTCATAGTTGAAGTTTTTAAGCAGGTAGTAAATGCTCCTCATTTTCCCATTTGTTCCACATTATGAGAGGTAGTGTTCCACATTTTGGAGATATGAGGTTAAGAGATGTTTTAAAGGTTCATAGGTTCATAGGATGCTACAAAGCTATTGACCCAAGGGTTTCTACTAGCCTAGCTGTTAAATCCCAAAAAAATATTAGATGAGAGATATTGTCTATGCCCAAGGTTTTTCTAGCAATGACTAGCCATGTCCAGGACAGAAGTTGGGGCAATCCCCATCAGCAATTTATGGTTTCCCATCCAGTTGTCCAGGTTGCACTTAAACAGGGTCATAGAGGTGCTCCACTTGATATGGATTGGAAGTCTATTCCAGAGGCATGGCAACCTGTGAGAGATGTATCTGTCTCATCAGTAGGTCTTGTTTATGTCACAGGCTAGATTGAGGTCATTGGAACAGGTGACTCTAGTCCCATTTGGCTTACGGATGTGCAGCATTTCCATTAGATCTGGATCAGAGATAGCCCTATAAACCAGACATAAGTTGTCTGTAAGACATATATATGCTACTGAGTACAGTGACAGTGACTTCAGTCTGTCCGTTTAAGACATGCAGAGACTCTGAATTTTCTTAGTTGGAAATCTCTTAGGTCTCTCAAGTTCCTGCAGGTGTCTGGTACAGTACATTCCAAAGAGATCATTCTATTCAATAATAGGCCTGATGAGGGATGAGTATAGGGAAGTTACAACCTCTTTTGCTCTTGAGGGGATGCCTTTGCTAATCAGATGAGTGATGTAAAATGCCTTCGTCACCAGAGTAGACATATGGTGGTCAAAGTTGAGGTCATAGTCAACTTGTGTTCCCAGTTCTCTCACTACTGAATTGGTACTTAGGGTATTATTCTTTATTTTATAATCAGCAGGGACATTGTCTTACTGAAGGAAATGATAATGCATTTTTTAGCATTTAGTTTAAGACCATGGTTTTGCCACCAGTCATTGGTCTGCATAAGTCCCTTTTGAAGTACGCTGACATCTCTAGTGGATTCATTGATAGCATCTAATTTGCAGTCATCTGCAAACTTGGTTAGCCACAGCCCCTGCTTTTTGGCCTGGACATCTAAGAAATATATGCCAAACAAGAGGCGTTGCAGCACTGACCCTTGTGGGACCCCATTGGTGACCCTCCTGGTATAGGTAAAGTCTCCCATTTTGACTGACTGTTGTCAATCTCTGAACCAGTTTGTAACCCATATGACAACACAGGGTCTGATATTCAACTGGATTACTTTGTCAATGATGCCTGAATGTGGGATAGTGCTGAAGGCCTTGGCCAAATCAAGACAGGCTGTGTGCATGGCTTTTCCCTCATCTATGACTCTGGTCATATTCTTGAAGAAGTCCACCAGGTTTGCAGGCATGATTTGCCCTTGACAAAACCAAACTGGGATGGCTCCAGGGTTTGGAGGTCACCTATATCCTTATTTATGAGACCCATAATGATTCATTCCATTCCCTTACAGATGAAGCTTGTTAAACTTATGGGTCTATAGTTACCTGGGTCTGTTGTCAAGCCACCCTTGTGGAGAGGATAACAGTTGCTGTTTTCCATTCAGTGGTGACAAAACTAGTACTCAGGCTGTGGTTGAATAAACTAGTACTTAGGCTGTGGTTGAATAGTGTGTCTAATGGATTAGCTAGCTCTTGTTTTAGAACATTAAGAATGCAGCCTGGTATGCCATGTGGTCCCATGGAGACTATGTTCTTAGCCTTGGAAAGACCATTGATGACTTGCTCTTTGAAGATGCAGGGAGGAGGAGATGATGAAGACATGGTTTGTGGTATGCCTGGGAGGGATGGGCAGGTGACATTTTCACCAAACCTGTCTGCTAGCAACTCTACAATTTTTACAGGGTCAGCGTGTGTGATGCCATGCACAGTTAGTTCAGCACACATCTGAGTTCTACCTTTTAGGTTGCAAACATAGCTGAAGAAAGCCTTATGTATCCTTGGCTATGGTTGCAAAATTTTTCTCATAGCTGCTCTTTGAAGATTTTATGAGTTGTCTTATTTGCTAGTTTAGGCTGAGGAGGGTGCTCTTCCAGTTCTGGGATCTCACTTTTGTATTTTTAGATAACAGCTTCTTTCACTTATTGTATAATTTATTAATTCTAGACATCCACAAGGATGTATTTTTTTCTTGAGGATCTGGCTTTATTCCTATCCAGCACAGCTGTGTCTATAGACATTTGTGTAGGTGTTTATACAGTTATACAGGGCATCAGTGTATACCTTAGTATAGCAGTCAATGTCATCTGTGGAAACTGGAGTTTGGAAGTTGATTATACCTTCCCTTAGGAGGCTATGGTTAGCTTTAGTGAAGTTTTTTTAACCTGACATCTCCTTTGGGGAGTTCTGTTGCTATTTCTACTTCAAAAATGATTGATTTACAGTTGGAATTAGCTAGTGCAGGCCCTACACATGAGGTGCTGCATCTGTCACTCATATTGGTGAGGACCAGGTCTAGGATACTGGAGCCCCTTGTGGGGTGGTGCACTATTTGTTCGAAGGCATTTGAGTTAACAAAGTCCAGGAACTTTTGTGTGAGTGGGTTTGGGCTCGTATAAGTTTCCCAATTAATGGAAGGATAGTTGAAGTTACCCATGACTAGGTTGTTAGGTTGTACTTTAATTGCCCCAAGTAGGTCTAATTTAGCTGTGTGGGCATCTTGGTTCATGGAAGGGGACCTGTAACTGATGATGACCTGAGGGGTAATTTTTACTTGGATAGCTCCTTAGAGTTTACTTGTCTAACCAGTCTAGAGGTGTAATTATCTTTAATGAAGATATATTGTATTTATTTATTTATTTTACATTTGTTTACCGGGGAGGTCTGACTGAACAGAGCTGTCCATTTTCAGTTGAGGCCCAGGGAGAAAAGCTCCATAACAATCGCTAATATACTATTTGTTTGTTTGTTTGTGTCTTTCGGCTTTTCCCGGTTAGGGGTCGCCACAGCGGAACTCCGGTCTGCTAATGATTGGCAGTTGATTTTTACATACTGGCTTGCCAGGCCTGACGCACGACCTTCAATGAAGGTACGCCCATTCACGCATGTCTCCATGCAGAAGATGCTCTAGCTGAGAATCGAACCGGACAGTGTCTTAGTGTGAGGCGACAACGCTACCGCAGCACCACCACCGCGGGTTAATTGCTAATATACTATACATAAGGTATTTACATGAACATTGTGGTTTGCACATACAGTTATAAAATATAGCAGATAACATATGATTGCATAAGATATTTACATAAGCATAGTGGGTTAGACATACAATTAAAAGTATAGCAGGTAGTAACGTATGATTATTGTTCATACAGTATGTTTAGTAGAGATAAGCTTGAAGATGTGCTGAAGATAAGACAAGAAAGGAAAAACTAAAAATACTAGCAGTTTTTCAGAAGAGGATGATATAGACAAGTTCATATACTCCACCTCCTTTGGTTCTCACACCTTCAATTTGCAAGCTGATAGTGTGGAAGGCATTGTAGCCTTGGAAGGCTGGGATACTTTCTGCAGCCAGCTTTCTGTGACTGCACAGACGTCAACATCTTCCAGGGAGAGGAGGGCTTCTAGAGAGTGTGTTTTCCAATTTAAACTCCTATAATTTAGCAACATGACCCTTACTTTATTTGTGTTTGATATTTTCACATTGGGAATTTTGTTGTTGTGACCTTGTCTAAAAAAGGCATTATGGGGACGCAAGTGCCTCAGCCAGCAACCGAAAGCCTAGAGGTGCCAGGAAAAGACCATCTCTGGTAAGGCAGTGTCTATCTATCATGTTATCCCAGGTTGACAGGAACTGGATCCCCTTAGAATGACACCAGAAACTAAGCCAATTATTGAAGTCAATGATTTTCTGTTTATATTGTGGTATCATGCTAGGTGAGGGTAAAATGCTGCTCAAAACTAGGGACATACCCACCTGGAACACATATTCAGGGAGCTCAATCATGTCTCTCTTCATATAGTCCAGACAGATACATCTTAAGACACTGACACAAACAATAACTATGACGGAATCATAATGGTACTTGTTGCTGAGAGACTTGAGTGCATGTGTGATCTGGTAAATCCTTGCACCTGACAGGTAGCTGACCATAACCTTCTCCTTGTTCAACCAGGTGATTGGGCTGTCTGTATGCCTCACTATAAAGTCACCTATAACTAAAACATTTGGAATAGTTGTGCATTCCCTTAAGGGCTTATTTGGTGAGACACAGGTGTTAGTGTTTTTATGTGTACTGGGTGCTTTGGGTTTAGGTGTAGCATGTTTGTGTTTTGGAGGTCTCTGCTGTTTAGGTAGGTTTCTGAGAGTACCTTTGCATATGAAAGTTTATGTGTTGGGTGGATATTATGAATAGGAGTCATGATATGAGAGAAGAAACCCTGTTTAGTAATGCTGTTCTGGGAGTGAGAAAGCATTGATTCCAGATTCTTAGTGTAGGAGCATCTCTCGCAAATTGTACTTGAGTGATTTAGGAGTAAGAAGTTGTCAGTGTACATGAGGTAGTTGCTAAACTGCCTCAAAAAAAAAAAAAAAAAAAAAAACGTCCATCAGGCTGGCAGGGGAAACAGAGGGAAACTGAAAGTCCATAATGCAAGGTTTGAACGTGGTATCTCAGCAGATAAGGAGAAAAAATGTGGGTATCAGGGAGGGAGCTATTTTACGGTGACTAACTTATGGGGTGTACAGTAGGAGGTCTATAAATGAGGGGATCTAAAGGGTCTGATGTTGATAGGTAAGAGGTAAAATCTCTGCTGGGTAGTTCACTGAACATCTGAGAGCTATTCAAGAACTGCTCTGCTAGACAGTATCCGCTTCTAAGCGAAAATACTTCTGTTGGCACTTTTGTGTCTATAAGCACCGAGAATTACTGTGCAGTGGTGCGCAGTGATGCACTATGCATAAGCAAGAGCAAAGCAGCTAATACAATGAAACCAATGGAAAAGCTGAAACAGAGCCCTGCACCAATGAAATAGCTTAAACTGAGCACTGAACCAGTAAACTTCAATTAGATAGTCTTACTGTATGCTCCTGCCATGAGAGTACAGGAGGGGGCTTCTCTAAAAGAAGATGTTGTGACTTTTAGTGCTCAGTCTAGAAACAGAATTAAATTCAGCCAGTTTGAATTCAAGCTGTACTACGGCCAATAGAACTACAATGGAGCAACAGAAGAAAAGCAGAATATATTTTTTTAATTAAATAAACAATAGTGTAAAAAGCATCACAGAATTTTTTGAATTAATAACCGTAACAGAAAAAAAAACAGCAGAAACAGATATTTTCAGTTAAGTAAAAGCAGCAGTTGGGGTGAAATACAAAATGCAACAAATGCAGTAGTAAAATACAGTGTAAAACAGCAACAAGCAGTACAGTTTTTTTAAACTGCTGAAGTACAGTTACAGTATATAGGAGAAGCGCAAAGAAAAAAATACTTACAGCACTTTTGTGGGTTCTCAGCTCAGAAACACCAGGTAAACACCTCCAGCCACTAGTTGAATAATCCCAGTCCTCCTAATGTAAAAATCGTAAGAGAGTGTCTGTAATGAAGTCCTACCACAAACTTATTATGGATATAGCAGTGTACCTTAAACAGCTCATAAAAGTATGATCATTCAATAAAAGTATTTCACTTTATATAAATGAGACAAGAGCCGCTCAGTTGTACAGAATTTATAAAGGGACTAAAAAACAAGAAAAGCTGAATAATAAACCCTCCAGCCAATAAAACTACATGCAGAAATCTCAAGTGTTTCCTCCACCTAGACAGACCAGGCTACCTACTAGTGAACTAAAAGGAAAATCCATTGACCTTGACAAGATAAAAGGCTTGTTAGAATGTAAAAGTACACTACTTTATTCAACAGGTAGCTAGATAATGAATTCAGATGAAATAAATCAGTACAACAGACAATAAGAGGCAAAATTTACTTTTGATAAAACACAAGGAAAGGCAAACAAATAATTCAAATAAAAATTTCAAGATAGCAGCAGCAATGTAGAAAGGGAGGAGTTCATTAAGGTCAATTTACAGTGGGTGGGAAGCTTAAAATCACCAGGTTTAAAAAGAAGACCCACAAATGGGAGGGTGGGTGATTGGGAAACCCTAGCAGGGAATCACCAACAGTGATATACCTTATGCGGGCTTGAAATCCTTCAGACAAAGACAAAGGCCCAGAGTTTCACTTTGTATTTAAGTATCACTCAGGAGACAATTCAAATTAACCAGTTAAAAAAAATGTGAAATATGAACCTAGATAATTTATGTGTTTGTCTCTCACAAAGATCGAAACCACCAGACAAAGATTTTTTAAAACAGAAAATAAAAATGGAAGAGGTAAGACAGAAAGAAGTTCTATAAGTCAAAAACAAAAAATATAGCTTTACTTTCTCACCCAGCAGTTGTGCTATACTGGGTCTATATTAGAACATTGAAGTTTCACAACTTCAAATGTTCTAATATCGACCCCTATTCAGTGAACGCCGAAAATAGCGAAGCTGCGGAACACCAAATTTCTTCCTAGGGAAGGAATTTGGTTGGCCATTCCTGTGGCTTTGCTATGTTCAGCACTGTGGCGGAAAGTTACAGGTCGGGATCAGGTAAGTGTGCGATTGTGTGGACGTGAGGGTTAGGGCGCAGGGTAGGTGAGTTAGTGTTAGGGCGCGGGTCAGGTAAGTGTGCAATTGTGTGGATGTGAGGGTTAGGGCGGGTTAGGTGAGATAGGGTTAGGGCGCGGGTGAGGTGAGTGTGTGATAGTGATGGACCTTAGGGTTAGGGTTTGGGTTAAGGTAAGTGGATAGCTAGTGGTGTGTGAACAGTTTAGTGTAAGGTTAGATGTAGGATTTTAGGTGTATGTGTGTGGGTTGCTGTTTGTTTGGTGTGTTTGTGTTGTATGTATGTGTGTCGGAACAGCAAATTTTTTCCCTTGGAAAAAGTTCACTGCTCTGCATGTTCAATGTTGTCAGTGTTCACTGAATAGGGGTCGATATTAGAACATTCGACGTTTTAAAAAGTCGATGTTCTAATATAGACCTGTGCTACACCTTATGCAGACTTAAAATCCTTTAGACAAATGTAAGATTAGAGATGACTGAAAAAAGTATCCCATTGCCATACCACTCATTTTTTTTTTGCTCAAAAATCTGCACAAAGTCAAAAATAATGGTGGCAAAAGCCCACAGTCAATGACAATTTTAAGATATCACTCTACTTCTTCTGGCTTTTTCCCAGTTAGGGGTCACCACAGCGGATCATCTGTCTGCTCATGATTGGCAGGGGAGCTTTACAGTGTTGAGTTGCCAGCCCGGAACCCAACCTTCCACAGAAGGAACACACACCCACACCTAGGGCCAATTTAGAGTGTCCAATCCACCTACTGCATGTCTTTGGGATGAAACCAGTGCACCCGGAGGAAACCCACCCGACCACAGGGGGGACATGCAGACTCCACACAGAAGGCACCCCAGCCGAGAATCAAACCGGAGAACCTCTTGCTGTGAGGCGACAACGCTAACCGCTGCACCATCGTGGCCACCCTATCACTCTAATTCAATCAAATGTTAATATAACAACAGATTTTGCATTGGCAAGCATTTACTGAACAGTCAAAAGTATGAAACTATAAAATCTAACATTACTGACAGGCTGTAATTCTTGGTGGTTTACAAGAAAATAATAAAAAAAAATAAAAAACCCAGAGACACCAAGATGAAGGTATGATGCAAAATAAGGAACATTCTACAAAAAGAAGGATAATTTACAGGTATGTTCATTACACATGCATGAATTCAGGATTCCTAGGGGAAACATCTTGTTGGTATTATCCCTAATCAGACTCATGATGAAATAGTAAGAATAGATTTCACCTTTTCTAAGGCTCAGTGGAGAACACGGGAGGACGGAAAATCTATAGACAAAATGACAGACTGGTTGACTTAAGGAGTCAGAGCATAAGCTTGACACATCTATTCTGTATATGAATTGTTTGTTTGCATCTTTTGGCTTTTCCCGGTTAGGGGTCGCCTCAGCGGGACTCCAGTCTGATAATGATTGGCAGTAGATTTTTTACGTGCCGAGTTTGCCAGCCCTAATGCACAACCTTCAATGAAGGTACACCCATTAATGCATGTCTCCACACAGAAGATGCTCTAGCTGAGAATCGAATGGCACAACGTCTTGCTGTGAGACAACAACGCTACCGCAGCACCACCACTGCAGTCCTATTCTGTATATGAATAATACATATAAATATATCATAAACATAGCTATACAAATACACTCACACACACACACACACACACACACACACACACACACACACACACACACACACACACACACATACACACACGCGCACACACACACACGCACACACACACACACACACACACACACACACACACACACACACACACACACACACACACACACACACACACACATGTACTACCGCAGCACCACCACCACAGTCCTATTCTGTATATGAATAATACATATAAATATATCATAAACATAGCTATACAAATACACTCACACACACACACACACACACACACACACACACACACACACACACACACACACACACACACACACACACACACACACACACACACACACATATATATATATATATATATAGATATATATATATATATATATATATATATATATATATATATATATATATATATATATATATATATATATAAATATATATATATATAGATACACACATAGCATGGAAATTGCCACCAATATAAGGCTAAATTTGGCATTTGACAGACTTATTCTGGTGTACAAGCTTGTGTTCTGTATCTGTGTGTGTTTGAGAATATATCTGCTGTTTGTGTTGAAAATACTACCTCTTTTGTAATTCTTCAAAGTAACCAGTTGTAATGCATAGTACTGGAAAATATGATCCCTCTATGGGAAGATGCCTAGAAGGAATATAATGGCACCCAGTATGGTCATGCATCCTTTTAAGCTTATGGTTGATGAAAAGAGTCAAACCATTGTTCTGACAGAAGGCCCAGAGAAGTCTGGAGCATACGTGTGTGAATGAGAGATAAACTGATGTCTAACATATCGGTTTGGAGATGAGGTTCAACATGGAATAACTGTTCTGTTAATGGAAGTCCTGGTAACAGAAACTTTGTATAGTAATTGGAACAACCACTGCATGTGAGAGAATTTATGTTTTGTTTTACAAAGATGTCAGCATTTCAGGCTTCATTAGCACCAGAGGATTGTATAATCACTTATTCCAGAATGAGAGATTGTTTACTGAATCTGCACCATTTTTATTCCTTCTGGTGAAAAAGTCTTGCAGCTTTATGTTTTGTACTATAAAACACCTGATTAAATTAAGGACTGTATGTATATTTCATTTAAATTCAGCAGTGTTTGTGAATGTAGAAAGTTAAAACTTCTTACCTGTAGTTTTTTTGTTTCGATTCTACCTGTCCTTACCAGGTGCAGACCATACAGTGATAATAATTACCCACAATAAATGAAGTAATTTTTTTTTCTGTTTACATAATGCTGTGGTAAAAGTTTCTGGGTTGCTGTCAGGTCTACAGTGGTGTGATTAGAATCCTGTCTAGTGGTACTGAGTAGCAAAGCGAGTGGCCTTTGAGAAGACTACTATAGAGCAGCTAATACAGACAATGACTACAACAGGCAAGAGGATGGTAGTGGAAACCAAGTCAATGACTTAGTCATAAGCTATTTCTCCACTCAAACCCTTTGCTGTTTTGCCATAGTGATAGCTCTGCAAGCCTATTTGGTTACCTTTGAGTGTATTGCCCACCAGGAAAGGTAAGAGCACATTGATGGTCTTAAAAATGTTCTACTTTACTTGCTGGAGAAATCCAACATGGCTTTATGGACATGTCAGATTCAGGTTCAGGTTCTAATGTTCATGTCTGGACTTTTGCTGGGAACAAAATGGTAAGATCACAATTATCTGAACTGAATGACATTCTGAAAGTTTGATTGAAACTGAAAGTTTTAACAGTAAAGATATCATGATGCAGACTACTATTTAAATAGTTTTAAATGAGATTTACTATTAAGTGTCAGGAAGGGGGTGGGTCAAGCATACTCCCCAGGATATCAAAAGTTTTATTACTACAGTTGAAAGATCAAGCATTATGAGACATTATTTATGGATTTTCAACTAAAGCAACAAAGACAATTGCAAAGAAACTGAAAAGGGCTTTTCTACACCACTTAAATTTTAAATGCAGAGGAAAAAAGGACATATTGCTAAGTCTTGTGATGGGAATGGTAAAACAAAGGTAAATGTACAGCCAAATGAAGAACAAACAGTTATGAGGAAGCAATGAAATCTGATAGAGCTTTAGCTAGATTAGCTGAGACAGCCTTCTGCTACTGGGCCACTTCTAAATTAATTATGTGTATCATAATAATAGATGAAAGGGAGTAAAAATGATCACTGGATTCTGGAAGTATGATTATACTCATAAAGTGGCAATACATTTGTAGAGAAAAGGCCCATTTGACAGACTCTAAAATCTGTAGAGGTTATCTGCATCTGTGAAATGGCATTAGCCTATTGCATGGTTGAAATCCAAACTGCTTTTGGGAATGCATTACATCCAGCAGCTGTAGGCCCCTACCTCACTCATGACCTGATAATCAGGAAGGATTTTGAATTCTTTTAAAGATTTGTGGAAATGGTGGGAAAATAGGAACAGCATTAAACAATGGGCTTTCCAGGTCAATGGCATAGTACCATATAACCTACTGACAATCCCTCAGTCCTCCGAGTTAAGAGAGGGAGAACTACCTAAACCTTTAATTGCACAGAACGTAAGAACTCAAAGAAGATCTGGGCTAATGACTGAAGATCTCAGGGGAGCAAATATATGGATAAATGTACAGTGGGAGGAGAAGAGCCATCTCAGTCACTACAGATGCTAAAGAGCAAGCTGTAAAAAATAAATTTTGTGAGAAAAGGGTAGAAGCAAAGGGAACACTTACAGCAGTAATACCTAAGAGAGCAGAGGGTAACATAACCAATGAAGATGCCAAGAGGACAGCAGAAAAGTGAGAGAACCGCAAGAGAGGAAAAGGGATGCTGGACACAGAAGGTAAAGGGCAGATTCTAACAGATCACTGGTGTGCACTGTTCTTTGTTAGTGAGGAATGAAATACTGAATTTTCAATACCTGTCATGGCAGAGGACAAGACATAATGCTCAGGTTTACAGAGAATACAAACAGAAGAGGATCTGAGTCTGAATGATCTCTAAGTAGGTTAACAGAAATTCAAGATGGCAGAATGGGAGGTTAAAACCTTCATCCTGGCTAGTCCAAGTATGTATTGGGTAGTAGGAGAAAAAAAAAACCTCTGCTCAGACCCCAAAGGCATACCCTTATTTTGAACCATGGAATGATCTGGTATATAAGGTAGCAAAGAAAACAGAAATGGTTATACATCATTTGTCAGTGTCCAAATTTTTCAGGACCATAGTAATGAATCTGGCTCATGGCCATGTAATAGTTGGTCACCTGGGTATAGATAAACCAAGGAATGTCTCCTGGCTACATTCTCTTGGGTGAGTGTCCTGAAAGAAATGGAGTATTTCTATGTGGGAGCCTTTAACCCAGCTTTCAGCAATCCAGTTATGCCAATACCTATAATTAAGGTTCCTTTTGAAAGAATTGTTATGGACCGACCTTGTTGACTTTTACTGAGTCCATCAATGGGCTCCAATATATCACAGCAGTGTTGATTTATGCTACCAAATTCTCAGAGACAATTCTTCTTAGAAATGCCCAAGAGCCATACCAAAGGAAATTATCATTATTGTTGTTCTTTGGGGTAGGTATACAAAGAAATTCTGATATACCAGGGTACTCCCTTTATGTCTAAGGTTACATGCTATCTCTGTCGGTGTTTCAAAGTAAAGGAGCTAAAAACACTCACTTATTACTGCAAGACTAATGGCTTTGTGGAATGATTTAGCAGCATGGAAAATCAAAGATAAGAAGAGTCATAGATATAAAGATGACTACTGGGATCAACTTTTGCCATTGCCAGTGTTTGCTATGTAAATGATTCATCAAGCACCTGCTGGGTTTAGCCCCTTAGAACTCTTAAATGATAGATACCCTGGGGTTACTAGATATAGCCAAAGAAATATGGAAATAGGAAAGTATATTGTTTAAGAGTAGTTTAGAGTGTTAAACTAGCGTACTGATTACGTTAAAAGTGATGATATTGATTGTGTGGAAAAAATATGGAGATGCCACAAGCCAGTCAGCATGGAATATATAATTGGAATATGCAGAACAGGAAGGTCTAACTGCAGAAACTGCATAACTGGCCAAATGCCAGGGATCATTTGAAGATTTTGAAAGAGTGAATGAAGTTAACTAGAAAGCTAGGGAAATGTGGAACAGATACACTAAGGAAATATACCATTTACATTTCTTAAAATATTGGAGAAACATACAAGCTATTGTTAAGTGTGAAAAGACAGATTAGGGAACAGGAGGAAGAGAAAAGGCAGATAACCATACCTGGGGTAACCCTAGATGACATTCTTTCAAAGCCCTAGAAGCAAGAAATACAGAAGTCCCTAATACAGAACAGTAAGATATTTTTAATGTTTCCTGGTAGGACTGCACTTATCTAACATCATATCGTAAGTATCTAGGGAACATTTTTCTTGAAACCTTATAGACTGCCTGAGTTCCAGAAGAAATCAGTCTGTGAAGAAATACAGAGAATGATGAAGTTTGAATTGAGGATTTTAGCAGTTAACAGTACAGCCCGATAGTCATGTTCCCAAAACTCAAATTTTATAATAACTTTTTGGAAATTCAGTCATATATCTCCAACTTTGATAGCTATCCTATGCTCCAGGCAGATGGGTTAATAGAGCAGTTAGGGAAGGCTATGCTTGTGAACACCCTTGATTTAACAAAAATATATTGTCAGATTAACTTAGCTGATAAGGCTAAACCGAAGTCTGCCTTCTTGATAGCTGATAGTTTATTTCAGTAAACAATCCTCACTTTTGGCCTCCATGGAGCTACAACAGTGTTCCAACACCAGGCAGAATCCTCATTACCCCTCTGCTGAAGCCTACTTGCATGATGTAACAACTTCCAGAAGTCTAGGCTATTTTATATTCCCTAAAGCATGTCAGTGTGACTGTTAATGCTTTAAAATGTTAAGTGGGGATGTCAGAGGTACAGCATCTGTGGTATGCAAATGTGAGGGGAATGATTAAACCACAGAAAGAAAAGATTAAAGTTGTTAAGGAATACCTGTTTTCCCCAAATAAAGAAATAGGTGTGAGCCTTTTTAGTCTCTGCTGGCTATTATAGGAAAGTCATATTCCATTTTGCCTCTAATGCGCATCTCCTTACAGATCATCCTAAAGGAAAACCACTTACTGAAATCCAGTGGTTCCAAAAGCTGAGGAAGCCTATCAAAAATAAAAAAAAAAACAGCTTATGTTCAGAGACTGCTTTGATATCCACTAATTTCTCTAAGTAATTAATTGTGCAATAAGATTCCTCAGAAGTGGGGTTAGGGCAACCTTATTCCATATGGTAAGGGATGAGGAACATCCATCGCCTCTTTACACAGAAAGTTGTCCAAAGCAGAAACCATATGTTTTACAACAGACACAGAGTGCACAGCCATTTATTGGGCCTTAAGATCTTTACCTTGCTATTTCTTATGCAAGAAAATGTACCCTACTTACAGATCATATTCCACTGCAAAGTATACCTTAACAAAAAAAAGGTAAAGTCAAATAATTGCCAATGGGACCTGGCACTGTAACCATTTCTGTTTCTGACACAGCACCATTCTAGTTCTTAAAATAACAATGCAGCTGGACCATTGAGAGCATGAAAACCTTTCTAGGGTCTTATAGCCAGTGAGTTCAAGCCTGTGGGCAGTTCATCTGTAATATATCATGATTACTACAACTTGTATTAAGCTACATTTTGCAAATGACAGTCATAATCTTGGTGTGCCAATATATATTTAATGTTTGCTGTGACTATACCTGGTGTAAATACTGTACACAACCACTGTTTTATATGGTAACAATTTGGATTAATGAGACTCAGACTGCAGATTCCAGGAAAGTGAAAACTGAATGACTAGAAATCTGGACTTACACAACCCAAATCTGAGACTGACACTTCTTGAAATACTCCCTTTTCATTATGGTATGGAGATTTAACATTTGGTATATATGAGTTTGGGGGCATTAGTAGCTTGCTCACTCTGCCACAACCCCACATTGAGATGTGCAGTGGGACTTACACCCTTGCAAAAAAAAAAAAAAGAAAGAAAAAAAACAAGTTTAAAGGAGAAAGTCAATGTTTGACTTTCTACTGTATTTTTTTCAGCATTTCAGGACTCGACATTGTGAGTCCAGATCTTTGACTAGGGAGCCATTTATACTACTTGAATGCAATGCAGGACAATACACTAAGAAGGAAACTTGGTCCTTTTAAGTGAAAATGCATGTAACAAGGAAGAAAGTGGTTCAAGGTTGGAACAGGCACTTATTTAAGTTGAGAGCTGAGAAAAAAAGTGTCATAAAGTTGTTCAGAGAGAAAGTTCAAGGAGTCTGTAACTGCAGAGTTAAACTGAGACTACAACACTAGCTCTGAGATAGTGATCAACATGGAAGAACTATTATACTAGTGAAAGTACTGCTTACAGAAACACTGGCTAGGATTCAAAAATGATTGTGATGAGAAGGAAAATTTAACATCAACTGTCCCCTCTCACAGTAGCACTTTGTGAATCACAGACCACACTAATGACGAGGTTTCCCTTTGGTGTAGGACTGCTATCTGACCTACATGCCTAAAGTTTGAGCTACATGCTATTGCAGCAAACCTGGGGAGCAGCTAATGCTAATTATACATGTGCTCTTCCCAGAAATTCTAGTTGCTCATGATTTATGATGCCAACTTATTCAGAGAATCCAGGGTATAAACATATTGTCCAATACAGATCACCTTAAAGCTGTGTCTCTATACTCAATCTCCTATAAGTTACAGAGAGGTGTATCTATGCCAGGAATATAAGGCAGCTTTGGATCCAGCTCTGATGGACTTTTGCACATCTTCAAAATGAACAGCATCAGAACCACTTGATCCAAGGAGTTATAGTTTGCTTGTGACATAAATAAGACATGTTGGTGAGACAGATCCCATACTTTGGAACAGGTTCCCCATCCATGTGAAACAGAGTCCACCCCTAAGCCTATTAAAGCATAATCTTGACCAATGGATGCAAAATCAGAAATTCACCCCAAGTCTGGCCCCCATGTCGCTGATAGCGTGAGGCAGACAGTAATGTCCAAACTACCATACCTCTCAACATAATCTCTAGAAACTTCCTAAGATAGCCCCCTTGTAATAAATGCCCATAATACATATGGACACAACTGAGTCGGATTGCATGGGTAGACTTATAAGGTCCCTGATGTTCATTAGCCTAGTATATTCCTATGAGCCTATGAACCTATAACATGCTAAAAAACTGTTCACCTTTGTGACAATATCCTTGACCTATGACCTACCATGCACAACAGCCCTATCCATCATGGTACCCTGCTAGGTGTCAGCATGCCTGATCCCCTACTACAAGGAGTTGGCAATTGCCTTCCATTTTCGAAAACACTGTTCATACAATAGCAAAGCTGTACCCACCTCTAACTTCTGCTCCTTCCTTTTTGACAGAAAATAAGCTTGCATCAGAAAGAGCCTGCTTGGTATCCTTCTCCAAGGTGACATCTAAGAAGTAAACAAAGCTCAAAACCCAACTGCCCCATCACCACCTATTTCAAAACCTATAAAAACAATTTATTGCTACATTTTATGCATTGAATTTCTACTATGTTTGTGATTAAAACTGTTTTTTAACAAACCCTTCAACTTGTTCTTGGTTTCCAGCTATTCAGAATGTTGTCTTGGTTCCTATTTCAAAACCTACCTGTCCTCCTTTTATCCAAAGTTGCCAGCATCTCCATTGAATCACAGGCTCCAGGAGACTCCACCTCCACAATCCCCTGTGCCCTTTCCATGCCCAATAATTCAAAAATATTTATTTACTTTCCCCTTCAGATGTTTTCCTTCACTACCATAGGGTTGTGCATTGTGCTAAACACACCTATACCTCTTAAAAGGAAGGACTGTAAACATTCCAAGCCTGGCAACTTACAATCCTGCACAGATAACAAGTTAGCAACACTTGCTTCAGCTACCCACATGGAAGCTGTAGGAATAAAACCCCTGTTTCACCCACCTGACTCAGCAACCCCTGGGAGGGACCTATACAGGGCTGCAACAACAGCTTCTATGACCCTTGTTCCTAGTAATATACAGCTAATGAACTGCAGCCTTATCCTGACGTCTATGTTTAATGCCTAGAGAAAACCTGTTAAATACTTATCAACAGTTTGACCCTGAACCTTTGCCCCAACCTTAATGGAAAAATTACAGTTATTATCTGTGAGCAACTGGGCTGGAACTTCCACATCTGAAAGCATACTGCTGTCATTCCCATGCCTTATTCTTTCTTTCTTTCTTTGGAGTAATCACATACTGTCAGCTCCTTTAAGGTTTTCTGCTTCCTCTTGCCTCTCATGCCTGCACTCTGGTTGGCTTCCCTGGCAACCTCCAGCTCTCCAATATTGATTATGCTGCAAGAAAAAAACACATTGTTACTCCATGAAGCTAAACCAGATGACAACTACTACCACTCCCCAAACTTTCCAACAGTAAAGTTTTACAAGTGGGGACCACCCATAATCTGTGAAACTCTTTAATGCCCACCTTGAGTACATGCAAATGAATGAAAAAGCAACAGTTTCCATTAACTGCTAAACCTCATCACTGACCCTCCCACCAACAAATGACATTAATTGCCTGTCTACCACCTGCTAATGCAAAAAAAAAGAAGGCCATCTTGTAAAAAATGCAACATATCAATACCGATGATGGGTAGCAGACCAAACAGGTATTTTCTCCAAAGCAATACAGCCTAAAAGGCTATCAGAAAGGAAATGGGGGACCTGAGGCCCATGGCATCCTGCATTCACTCACCAAAATTGATTGCATCCCCTTAGAAATTCATCATGCCCTGATTATAGATATATATAGAGAGAGAGGTATAGACATAGATGTAGATATACTAAACTACCTAATACCTAAATGCTGGTCTCCTTGCTATGCTGGTATCTTTGGTTGACCTGATGATAGAAGCTGCCTGCTTGTCAACAGAACATTGACAGAAGAGATCAGGAACCCTGAGACCTCACCATAAGCACCTCTAGGTGCCACCCTTCCTTCATCGACATCACATTGTCTCCTTAACTTGTACCCAAAGTTCTGCTCACCCTATCTTCCTCTCTCCCATTGACTTGTAATCTAACTATTTCTCTGTGGATATGAGGCCTGGGACAAAGGTGTCTGTCAGCAGGCTACATTTCTACTCAGTGTGGCAGAAAGCTCAAACATCCCTCAATTTCCAAATATATATATAAATCTTTGAGGCCACAGAAACTCAGAAAAAGGGAAAGGTGAAAACTCACCTTCTCTCTGTTCTCTCTGATCTTTAAATTCCATTAAATAAAGCAGAGGCACTCAATGTATGACACAGCTAGTTTTGTTGCACCCACATTGTGACCAAACAATCCCAATGACTCTTCTGACAAGACAATCATAGATTAGCTGTAGCATTACATGACAAAGCATATATTTCTCCAGCTGGGCATAGCCAGGTTATTCTTCTTCCACTTCTGCATTGCAGAAAAAATGTCAGCCTGATTATGATATAGAATGGAAGACTTTCAAACCAAATGTTTGTTTTTAATGATGGTGGAAAACCTTTCACAATAAATGTCGAATGTTTTGCCAATCATATTTCTTATTCTGTGTGGATTTGCATTTCATTTATTTTTACAACTTAACTGACTGATGTCAACATCATGAGTACTACTAATTCTAAGATATATATATATATATATATATATATATATATATATATATGTATATATATATATATATATATATATATATATATATGTGTGTGTGTGTGTGTGTGTGTGCTATATAATATATATATATATATATATATATATATATATATATATATATATATATATATATATATATATATATATATATATATATATATATATATACTATACAGGAAATATGGAAGTATGACCCGAATTTTACAAAGCTTTATTCAAGAAAATAAAAACATCATAAGATATTTGCGCACTTTCGTTCCATAGGTAGTGTTACATGGTTGAACTTCTTCAGAAATACAATTCTTAACTTGCAGGTTCATGTATTTAAGACTTTTTTCTGGCTATGGAGGTGGAGGTGCTAGCTCCATGTTATCTGATCTATTTTAGTAAGCTTTTTACATTTAGGTTCCCATTCAAGCCTGGGGAAATGTCAGCCTGGAGTTTCACCTGCCATCTAAGTTCTCTGACTTCCAGCTGGGGGTTGGTTTCACCGTGGGGATGGTGACTTTATCCAGGATTATGAAGATGAATTTAGTGCAATCTGGGCTGGTATATTTGTGTTTTGCTAGAGTGTTTTTAGTATGTTGGTTTCTAATGGCTCCACATTGCTCACAGACTGCTAGGTGCACTATGTCTGTAGTATTGCATTCGATTGCTTGCTGGAAGGTGAAAATGTGCCAGGGGTATTTTGGGATCAAGTGTTCCCCTTTGGCTATGTACTGGCAGCAGATGCATTTGCCACAGCTGTACATGGCTGGTGGCCTGTGATCATTAGGGGTGGTGGTTGGGGGTTGTGTCAAACATAGCCTTAAGAAACAGTGTTCTCTTGTAGCTGAAGGCTGGGGAAGGTCCCAGTGCTTTTTGAAGTTCATAGCTGCTTTTAATGATCTTCCAGTTGTTTGTAAGTATAGTTCTGATGAATTCTTAGTCCAAGGAGATTGGCAAGGGGAATCTGGTGCTGTCTTTGGAGGCTGTGTTTTTGTTTGTGCTGCGGAACCCATATCCTAATATTGGAGGGTATTTTAGGAGTCTGTTTTCTGAGATCTCCATCTGGATACTGTTCATCAGTTCCATGGGGTAGTGCTTGTCAATGAAGAGCTTGGCTAGGAAGTGGCATTTTTGTATGAATGTTTCCTCTTCACTGACCATGCAGCTTAACCACACAAACTGCCCCTTTACTATGCGCTTTTTCATGAAGAAGGGGTGTTGGCTGATGTAGTCCAGGTGGTTGTTGCGGAACATCTGTTTCCTTTGTATGTTGGAGGAACCGGGTCTAGGGACAGCGTGACATCCATAAATTGGACTTCATTCCCTTTGCCTGAGAGAGTGAAGTCCAAGAAATCTACACTGTGGTTAATTATGTCTAGAAAGGGGTTGAGTCCCTCAGGGGGGATGGGTCCTTCCCAGAGGAAAAAGATATTGTCTATATAGCATTTATATAGACTGGTGGACTCAAACCCCACAAGGGCAGTGAGGATGTTCACCTCCCACCAGCTTAGAACTAAATTGGCATAAGCTGGTGCCATTTTGGCTCCCATAGCCACCCCTTGGAGTTGTTGGTAGATCTGGCCATTGAATGAGAAGAAATTATTTTCCATTACTATTTATAGTAGTGAAATCTATGTTTGTACTTGCTATGGTGGGGTTTGGGTACAGTTGGCTAGGTATTTTCCCACACTGTCTAACCCCTGTTGGTGGGTGATACTGAGGTACAGTGCCACTACATCCAGCGTGAGAAAGGTGCAGTGGGTTTTAATTGGGGCTAGCTGGTGGATAGTGTTTAGGAATTCCCAGGAGTCTCTAAGGTACTGGGATTTCAAAACTTTCAGGTTTAAGTAGTAATCCAGAAGTGCTGAGATATATTCCATTTTGGTCTTTTTAGATGCCACTATGTGTCTCAGGGGTGAGTTTATTGGGTTGTTGTGCATTTTTGGGATCCCAAACATTTTTTCAGTTTGGGGAGATGGTAATCTTACTCCCAGTTGGAGATAAAGTCTTTCCAATATAGGTCAACCTATGCTTTGTCTATGTTTAAAAAGCTTAGGTCAACCATTTCTGAGGACACAGCTTTGTAGTATGCTATGTTAGAAAGTGTGGCCTCCATCTTGTTGATGTAAGTGCTGGTGTCCATTAGAATGATACCAGCTCCCTTGTCGGCCTTCATGATAGTAATGCTTGGCTCATTTTTGAGCTGTTGAAATGCTTTTCTCTCAAGCGTTGAGAGTTTAAACCACTTAGTGCATGGATTCTTTTCCAGGGAGGGTCTGATTTCATTCTTGCAAACCTTGGAGAAGAGATTGAGGGGTTGATTGAGAGGAGGGTTAAATGTGCTTCTCCTTGGTGGGCTGTTGGTATCACTGGTATCACTTCCTTGTCACTATTGGATGGGGAAGGAGGTAGTGTCTGGTCTAGGAAAGTGATACTCCTTTATGGGTGAGTGGAGCTTGTAGCTGGCTGCTAGCTTGGGCTGGTGGCCCCTAAGTACTGACCATCATACCCTTTGCTGTCTGACAACTCTTGCTCATTAAAAAACATTACTTTTAATACCTTGTTTAAAGTTCAGTTTTCTGCAAAATAGTTTCAGGTCCAGTACTACATTTGTGACGGAGGCCCTTTGTGTCGGAATAAAGTTTAGCCCTTTTTTCAGTACTGCTTTGCTTTGTTCATCTAGCTAAAGTTGCGAGAGGTTGAAAATGTCCCAAGTGGGGGAGGGATCAGAGGTGTTGTCTGCTGGAGTTAGCGTCTCCGTCCTTGCATCTTACCCTGTCTCTCCCTCTCCACCTCCCTCAGCCTCTTCCTCTGGGTGTGATCGAGTTTGTTTGGCCATTTGGTGGGTCCTGGGATAAAAAAATGGTTTGACTGGGATTCTGTGATCCTATCCGCATTGGGAACTGGTACATTGCTTGCTGACTATAGGTTATAGTTGCTTACCCTGTGGTTTTCTGCTATGCTGCTGCTTGTTTCGATGGTTGTGAGCCTTGGGAGGCTAGGCTGCTCTTTATCCCATGGAGGGCTGTAAGTCAGTGCCTCCCTCATGCTTGCATCCATTTATGGCATACTGTGAGCATTGTTACCGGGCTTAGAGTCAGTTACCTGTTGGAGAGGGGGTCCACTTTTCCATGAGTAGGCTTTTACCAGGTAGGCTGATTTTCATCTGTACTGCTCTTTGTCTCAGGCTAGCTTTTTTTTTTCTGAACATGACTGTGGCCTCGTATCTGGCTAGCCTGGGGTTGATTCCCATCCACTCCATCTTGTTGGCTTGGAAGGATGGGTAATAGTAATGGACCTGAAACTATTTTGCAGATACTGACAAACAACTGGATGATCATTAAAAGCAGCTATGAACTGCAAAAAGCACTGGGACCTTTCTCAGCCTTCAGCTACAAAACACTATCTCTTAAGGCTATGTTCAACACAACTCCCCCAACCACTACCCTTAATGATAAGCGGCCTCCAGCCATGTACAGCTGTGGCAATTGCATCTCCTGCCAGTACATAGCCAAAGGGGAACAGTTCATCCTAAAATCCCCTAGGCACATTTTCACCTTCCAGCAAGCATTCGACTGAAACACTACAGACATAGTGTACCTAGCAGTCTGCGATCAATGTGGAACCTACTATGTAGGCAAAACAGTAAGAAAACTAAGTGACCGAATCAAGGAACACTACCAAGCCATTAGAAACCAAGATACTAAAAACACTCTAGGAAAACACAAATATACCAGCCCAGTTTGCATAAAATTCCTCTTCACAATCCTGGACAAAGTCACCCTGGATCAAATAAGGCATAGCTAACCCCTCCCTCTCAATAGCCAGAGAAAAGTCTTAAATGCATGAACTTGCAAGTTAAGAATTGTATTTTGAAGAAGTCCGACCATGTAACACTACCTAACGAACTAAAGCGCTCAAATACCTTATGATGTTTTTATTTTCTTGAACAAAGCTTTGTAAAATTTGGGTTGTAGTTCCATATATCCTGCAGATCAGAATGTTTTTACTCTCATGGTTACAGTGTACTCTAGCCTTTCAGCAGTCAGTACCAGTACAGATATATATATAAAGATATTGATATATATATATATATATATATATACAGACATATCTAGCTAAAGGTAAGAAGGTGAAATGTAAGAGCCACTGAAAAGCAATGCAAATTGCCAGCCAACAAATTTAAGTGCTACAATAAGAATGTATAGACGTGCATAGGCTAGCTGTCTTTGCAAACTCTTTTAACAATGAATTTCCCTTTCAAAGTGAGAATCAAAACCTGCACTTTTGTGTTTGTGAGATAAACACTTTAACCATTATGCAAACCCCCAACCTATGCCATTAGCAAAGGCGATGCATTTCTCTGAGGCTTCATCTTTTTAAAATATAATATGGATAAACAAAATATAGCAAGTGTACATAATTTGTTCTGCGATGACTTTATAATGCACATCTTCACTTTACTATGCTATTTCTTGAATGACACCTTATGCATTCCTGTTTACACAAAATTCTAAAACATATTTTTGCTTTTGTACTTTGTCATCTAGCAGGCTAGTTCATCATTGCAATGTTGGTCTTAAACCCTTTAAACGATTCCATTCTTATTTGTATCTTAGTGCCCTTATCTGTCAGACAACAGCCATTCAAACATATCGGAATTGTAATGATACAAAATCTCAGCTGTGGAATCACAGAGGAAGTATGTCAGGGATTTAGATTTAGATAGCTTCCTTGCGTATTATCTTGAACTGAACAACAAGAGTACATAAGTATAAACATAATAATTATAACAGCTAATTAGAATGCAGCATGGTTTAATGTATTTGCATGTAAAACAATACAAATGCCCTTACTTTAACTTTAAAAGCACTTTTCTGTTACCTCTGTGGAGTATTATATAGACTGTTAGCATTTTTCTCTTGCGTTCTCATGCTGGCTTTATTCTTTAAGGTTTAGAGTGACTTCTTGAAAGAGTATTGATTTTCTTTTCTTTTTTTCTTAGAATTGACAAAAGGGAGCCATGCCTGTAGGGCACATATGGACAATACATCATAAACCTTGTGTTGCTCATTTTAGCCTTCACCTTTGCCAGTTTACTTACTACATTGGTCTCTTGTGTATGAAGTATGGATTGATCTAATGTATAATTGATATTTAAGCCTGATACAGAAGCACACATACAGCGGCAGAATCTTTACCTATTGGATTTTAACTTACTCATATTAAGGAAAGTAATACACTGTTATCCTTTAATCATATTACCCATTTTTCAACAGAGCAGTGAACAGGGACATAAATTATCTGTCTCTAATTGGAAAAATAAAGAAAAACTGTAAGTGTAAGATATATCTGTTTATGCTGCAAAAGACAGCAACTGCTTTTTGAGCAACTTAGCTACATTGTACACAATGGAAAATCAACATATCTCTACTTAATCTGTATAAAATTTGTTCTAAAATGTAATCTTAGCTCCTGATATATTTAGCTCATCATAGAGGGAAAAATCTTAAACAACAAGCATGTGTTCACAGTATTTAGTATTGATACTATAATACTCATTATCAGTATTACTGTGATACCAATTTATCCATTTAATACCTTTACATAATTTGCAGTTGTACAGCTTCCTATCTTCCAAACATTTATTTTTATTTCCAAATGTGTGTGTGTGTGTGTGTGTGTGTGTGTGTGTGTGTGTGTGTGTGTGTGTGTGTGTGTGTGTGTGTGTGTGTGTGTATATCTATCTATCTATATATATCTATATATATATATATATATATATATATATATATATATATATATATATATATATATGCGTGTGTGTGTGTGTGTGTGTGTGTGTGTGTGTGTGTGTGTGTGTGTGCGTGTGTGTGTGTGTGTGTGCATCTATATGCATGTATTTGGATAAGTAGTCTTGTTCAGGCATAGTTTTCTCTATGGTCTAAACCAAAGACCATACTAATAAGGAAAAAAGGCTGCAAAATGAAAACATATGGAGAAATTACACTATATTTTTGCACTAATACATTAGGATGGCCAGTGAAGAATAGTATACATATTATAAATTAGCAGAGTTATACTGCACCTGAAATTAGAATCATGTCTGGCTTTCCATATAAATTAAGTACAAGGCCTTAACACTGTTGCAAAAGGAAGTGATTTGTTATTAATCTGTCATTTAGTCATCACATTGTATAGTGATATTGTATTGGAATATTCATTCATAAAATATAGGTTTAATAAATCAACTGTATTAAACAGTGTTGTAAAATGAGGTAGTGCATTCATGTGAAAAGTGCTTTCACAGAGCAGAGCTATGCATTTGTTATACCCCCATATCTGTATAGTGTATTGTGAGAGATAAGGTGGCAATGCAGGTGTGCAGCACTAAGTTGAAATTACTCTGAGGTGTGTGAGAAACTGGAGGGAAGTTGAACACTGGCAGTGAAAAGACACATATTATGGATGTAAGGAGTGCTGGTAAAGTATGGAAGGGTTAAAGGGAAGTAATGCAATCAAAGAAGAGGAATGGTGTTCAGTGTTAGAACACTGCTGCTAGAATAACCTATATGCAAGGGGGGTCACAGGATTTTTTGCAGGGGAGGGGTGCAAACCCAGAGCCCCACCCACACAGCCCCACCCCCTCCACCCACAGAGCCTCCTCCACCCATGTAGCCATTCTAGTGTCCCATTACTTTGATATTTCTCCCCATTTGTCATAGACACTGTTCAAATCTCTCAGTGTGCATATTGTTTTATGCTTTACTTCTACAATGATTACAGATATTTGGATTTCATTTACAACCTTTACTTCAAATTTTATAGCACAAACACTGATAGACATTTACTAAACCTAAACAAAGCAATAGTCTTACAATGAAAACAGACTTGGCATTAAAACGTCTCTACCTTTGAAACCCACATTCACTGAAACAGCTTTGAAACCCACATTCAAAGAAAATGCATCTGGCCAGTGGTGGGGTAAGTTTACCCTTGGGCTGTTTTCAGATCATAGGCTCCTTGCACACATTTTTAGAACAATGCAAAAGTTCTTTGATTCAACTTCCTAACTGTATTAATTATACTATATAATAATTGAATTATATTCCTTGTATAATACAGCACCACTTGTTAGAGTGTGTTTTAAATTTATAGTTCTGAACATTTTCCTTTAAACAATGAAACAAATCATATGAACCAATAATGACAACCTGCCCAATTCAGAACATTTCAACCATAATGGGCCACTCAGACTTCTGTCATACAATCCAACAATATCAATCAATATGCAGAATCTCTGCAGAAGTAAAAGTCATCTGAATAATTCCACATTAAAGAGATCTGAAACCAATGAAGAGGTTGTTGCTAGAAAACAACTTTATATTTCAGTGTTTCATTTACAAATTCAGTGCCTGTTGCCCTTGAAGAATAAATTGCCTATGTTACATTAAAAGAAATAGTAAGCTGGTATATTGCAATAGGGAAGGGGTGGCAAGGTGAAAAACAGGCTCATAGTTATCAGGTGCCTCATCCAAAGGAGAACATACTAAGGACTGCACTTGTTAGAGTGTGTTTTAAAATTTATATTTTTGAACATTTTTCCAGTAAGCAGTGAAACAAAACATGAACCAGTAATGACAAACTGCCCAGTTCAGAACATCTCAACCATAAAAGGCCACACAAGCTTCTGTCATTACAATCCACCAATATTGGTCAGTATGTATAATCATTTCAGAAGTAACTCATCTAAATAATTCAAAATTAAAAAGATCTCAAACTACTGAAGAGATTGTTGCTATAAAACAACTTCTATTTCAGTGTTTCATCTACAAATTCAGTGCCTGTTGCCCTTGAAGAATAAATTGCCTATGTTACATTAAAAGAAATGGTAACCTGGTGTATTGCAATAGAGAATGGGTGACAATCTGAAAAAGAGGTTCAAAGTTACTAGGTGTCTCATCCAAAGGAGGGAATACTAAGGATTGCAGTACCCCACCCCCTTAAAATACAAATGTACATGCTGTGGGAGTAGAAGCTGAAGCTCTCTGTTTCAAGATGCAAGTATGCAACCTGCTGTGCTACTAACACGGCTTTAAAATTCTACACCACAATAGTGACAGCATTTGCTAAACAAAACAGTTGTACATTGTAAACAGACTTAGCATGAGCAGCAGTAAACTTCTCTTCCCTTGAAGCTCACAATTCCTTGAAAATGTACTTGAAAATAAATTCCACCAGCTAACTCTAGGGCATCTCTCTCTCTCTCTCTCTCACACACACACACACACACACACACACACACACACACACACACACACACACACACACACACACACACACCTCAAAGCAATGCAAAGCCTCTGTGTGGCATTGTTTTTTTAACAACTGAAACATAATGGGAAAACACTGACCCTCATCTGGGAATTGAAACCTGGCTCACCTGAATTCTCTGCAATCGTCTGATAGTAGGAAGAATCCAACAGATACCACTTGGATTATTTTGTAGACAAGGGTTATTGTTTTCTTTTTCACCTCTCAGTTGCTATAAAGTAATGTAATGCAGAGGATATGTACAGTACATCATGTAACTGTAGGTACTTTGAAATAAACATGCATACCAGTGAGACACGTATATAATTAAATTTACCATAGCACTCACTGGTGAAAATCAGTAAATTAATATAATCTGCAAGACAGAGGCAGAAATAATATTGAGTTAAAAAAAAACTATAATTTTAATACAACTGTTAGGATATATGTACATTACTTGTCAACTCCTTCAGATATAATTTTGTACTGTGATTCCAAAAGATAAAAGCATTAACTTTTTCTGTAATAGCATCAACAACCACCCAGAAAAACACACACAAAGAAAAATATATCTAGAAATAAGATGATTATCCAACAGCATATCATAATCATAGTATTCTTTCATTTACTCTCTTATTCTCTCTTTCATATCCGCTCTCACTCCTCCTTATTCTCCCCCTCTCTCAAATCCTCTCTGTCTACCTCTGTCATTCATTCTCTCTCTTGTATGTTCTCCCTCTCTCATTCATTCTTGCACCCTCTGTTCCTTTTATCCTCTCTCTCTCTCTCTCCCCCTCTTATTCATTCTCTCTTCTTCTCTCATTCATTGTCTCTCTCATCCATCCCCTCCCTCTCTCATTCATTTTCTCCCTCTCCCTCCCTCTCTCATTCATTCTCAGTTTATCTCTGGTGTCCTGTCTCTCTCTCTAAATCATTATCTTTCTCTCGTGTATCCTCTCCTTCCCTCATTCATTCTCCCACTCTCTCATGTATCCTTGTTCTCCCTCTCTCTTTCATTTTCTCCCTCTCCCTCCCTCTCTCATTCATTCTCAGTTTATATCTGGTATCCTCTCTCTCTCACTCTCTCTCTAAATCATTCTCTTTCCCTCGTGTATCCTCTCCTTCCCTCATTCATTCTCCCACTCTCTCATGTATCCTTGTTCTCCCTCTCTCTTTCATTTTCTCCCTCTCCCTCCTTCTCTCATTCATTCTCAGTTTATCTCTGGTATCCTGTCTCTCTCTCTCTCTCTCTCTCTCTAAATCATTCTCTTTCCCTCGTGTATCCTCTCCATCCCTCATTCATTCTCCCACTCTCTCATGTATCCTTGTTCTCCCTCTCTCTTTCATTTTCTCCCTCTTTCTCTCTCTCCTTCTCTCATTCATTTACTCACAAACAAAAAGTTACAAGCACTCACAACACTAAAATAATCCAGCAGAATAAATAATCTTAGGGTCCTTTAAGCAGAAGTTTAAATTGTCGGCTAAAACAAATAAAATATAGCAAGGACGGTAAAAACAGCTCTGACCAGCAAAATGGTACAGTTTGGTAGCCTAAGGCAATCAACAGAAGTTCAAACAATGAAGGGGACAGCTTTGAATTTGCAACTTTTTCCAAGAACCAACAGATGCAGAAAACTAATGTCCAATTATCGCAGCACACCCCATTCTATTAAACCGGGAACATCCTCATACGATCTGACAAACCAGTTTGGATCTCTAACAGTGATCCTTGCATCCATTCCCCACCACCAAAAACACAGAAAAACCCCTTTCAACATTTCAAATGTAAATATGAAAAATAAAAAATTAAAATACTGCTTCAAATGGTCCCCATTTTTTAAATGCAACTTTAGAACATTTATTGTTGCCGGATCCCAGCTTCCTGATAGCTCACTTGATTACCCTGACAAGTTCAACCAAAAAAACGTGAACGGTGCCCACCCTTCCTCGCTTAAGGAGCCAGAGATGGCAGAAATCTGACAGTAACTTGGTTTGATACTGACACAGCTACATACTACAAGACACTAGGGCCTAGGGAGGAAGCTTCTGACACTTGTCTCAAGTGCGCCGCTTTCACGTTTGGCACCAAGCTTAAAGCTGATATTGATAAAAAAAAAAAATGCCAGGAGCTTCTTTCTTGTGTGACTGTGATCAAATTAACATACCTTAAATGCTGTAAACACCACCACCACATGACTCCAATAATGTGAGCTAAAAGATGTCTTTCTGGTCATAAAAACCTTTCTTTCACTGTTAATCTGGATAACTCTCCTCAACTGTCAACGGTCGGAAATGGAGATACAGTTTGAGGAAGAACTGACGCTCATCATGTGATTGCAACCTCAAATAGCATCTTCAGGTTCCAAACCAATGAATGATGCAGCTTCCACAAAAAAAAAAAATGAAGTAAAAAAATGTACAGGTTTGCCAGTACATTTTTCGATTTCAACAAATTATCACAGATAAAGTAAGAAAATCCAGGGGGGTGCAAGTCCACCCCCTTGCAGCTGCCTGCAGGCGTCCTTGCCTGAATGTGACTTTATAGATAACTGACTGCCTTCTACTTTATGGTTTGTTGGCTTAGAACATTTCTAATATATGACACCTACTACAGCCCATAAGGCATAACGTACCCAACACTCTAGTCATAGGTGAGTCTATACTCAGGCACACTGATGTTCCACTCACCAGGCTAAACAAGGAAAAAGTTACTGACAGCTGCCTGTCAGGTGCCAGGATCCGCCACATAATGCATGCACTCAGGTCACTCCACAACAAGTACAAATATGACTCTGTCATTGTCCATGTTGGTGTGAATGAACTGAGGCATACCTCCCTGGACTACATGAAAAGAGACATGGAGTAGCTCTCTGATCTTGTAGCCCAGGCCGGTATGACCCTAGCCCTGAGTAGCATCCTGCCATCGCCCAGAATGACACCACAGTACAAGGACAAAATGATTGAGTTTAACAATTGGCTAAGCTTCTGTTGTCATTCTAAGGGAATCCAGTATCTGTCTGCCTGGGATGACATGATCGACAGACCACGCTGCTTTGTCAGAGATGGCCTGCACCTGTCGCCTTTGGGATTCCGGATACTGGCAAAGGCTCTTGCTACCCCTATAGTGCCTTTTTTAGGCAAGGTTTAAATGAGAAATTCACCACCGTAACAGGTACAAGCAAGCAAAATCTGAGGGTAATGCTACTCAATGCTAGAAGTCAAAATCTCAAAATGCACTCACTGGAGGCACTCCTTAAAATGGAGAACATTGTCATCTGTGCAGTGACAGAGACCTGGTTCAAAGCTCCAGAGAGCACCCCTGCATTTACCAGGCTATAATTCATACCACACCTTTCGGCCACCAAACCCAGACCGAAACACTAAAAGTGGAGGCATGTCCATATTCATTAAGGATATCCACACCTCCAAGCTAGTTGCTCAGCATAATGCAGCCGAGATTATCCAAGTTCAACTAACTCTGGGCAAAACCGCAATCCAGATTGTAGCTTGCTACAGACCCCGCACCATGCCCCAGGATTCCCACTCCTCTTTTCTTGATAGACTGGAAAATAATAAGATACAAACCAACACTCTAATAATGGGTGATTTCAACTACCCTACCATCACTTACCAACTCTTTTGCTCAACGTTTTCTGGAAATCATCAATTCCAACGCTTTGGATCAACTTATCCACACCCCCTCCAGAGGCAGCAATATCCTAGACCTGGTCATCACCAACATAGATGACTGGTGTACCACACCAGAGGTCAGCTCCTCATTGGTCAGATCCGACCACAAGCTAATGACCCTAGACATCCACATCCCGCTCCCACCCCCCATTAGGAAAACAACCGTAAAAAAATTCTCCAAAGCCGACTTCATGCTTCTTAAGACAGAAGTGGCAAACTTCATGACACCCATGCAGATGGACAATAGAGGTACGACTGCTGAATCCTACACAAATGCACTTTATAAGCACTTACACGAGTGCATGGATCATGCTATTCCTAACAGAACCAAGATGCTATCCTCCAAAAAAGGAACCCAATCTGGTTGTCTTCTGCCATAAACAAACTCTACAACAGAAGAAATAAACTGTTGCAAAAAGAGTAAAATCCCACGATTGGAGGAACTCCCTGGTCAGCCTCAGTAAGAAGCTGAGATCCCTCATAAAATCCTCCAAAGCTAGTTATGAAAACAAAATTGCCACTGATTCTAAAGACAACCACAAAGCATTCTATAACTATGTTAAAAATCTCAATAGCAACATTCAGATCTGCTCTGAGTTACAGCACAATGACACTAAATATACAGAACCAACTGATATTGCCAACATCCTGGCAGATAGGTTCAGTGCTAACCTTACCCCCCTCTCATCTCCTAAAGGGCCCATCTTTATACTGGAAGAATGCAAAGTTCCTGTAATCACGGCTGCACAGGTAAAAACTTCACTCTCCAAAGCCAAGAACACAGCATCCATGGGACCTGACAACATCCCAGGCTGCCTTCTACATGAACTACAGAATGAACTAGCACCCCACCTAAGTACCATGTTCAATCATAGCCTCACCTCAGGCTTTGTGCCCATTGAATGGCGCACTGCAACAGTTATCCCACTCCACAAAGGGTGGGCCACAACAGACCCCGGGAACTACCGCCCCATTAGCCTGACAAGCCTCATCTGCAAGGCCATGGAACATATCATCATGGAACTCATAAACAAAGACATTGGAGATCTCCAAACCCTGGACCTCACACAGTTTGGGTTTGTAAAAGGCAGATCCTGTCTCCTAAACCTGATAGACTTCTTTGAAGTAGCCAACAAGGCCATGGATGAGGGTAAGTTGGTTCACACAGCCTATCTAGATCTCGCCAAGGCGTTCAAAACCATCCCCCACTCTGGAATTATAGATAAACTCACTAAACTAGGTATAAATCCCTATGTCACAAGGTGGGTTGCCAACTGGCTTACTGAAACAACACACACTGTGAAAGTAGCAGACACCAAATCAGACTTCAGACCAGGTTCAATCCTGGGTCCTCTCCTGTTTGGTATCTACTTCTCTGAAGTACAGGCTAACACAGAAGGTCTCTGGCTAACTAAATTTGCAGATGACTGCAAACTAGGAGCCATAATTGAAACTCCTAATGATGTGGACATCCTACAAAAGGGCCTCACTGAGACAGATGCCTGGTGTCAAAGACATGGTCTCAAGCTCAATGCCAAAAAGTGCATTGTCATCCTCTTTGGTAAAAATTCTATACCCATGAACTACCACATAGGCGGTAGTCTACTTAACACCGAAAGTGTGATAAGAGACCTTGGGACACAGGTGGACAGTAGTCTCTCCTTTGATAATCACATCGCCAAAGTGGTCAGGAAATCCTTCTACGTGGCACACCTCATCACAAAAGGTTTCTCATCCAGAAAAAAAGAGGTCATTGTTCCCCTTTACTCATCACTCATTAGACCCATTACAGAGTACAACACCCCTTTTGGTATGTACCTCACAAGACATCTACAGCAACTGGAAAGGCCACAAAAATACCTCACAAAGAGGATTACTGGCCTCAAACAGATTTTATTTATTTTATTTAACATTTGTTGACTGGGAATGTCCGACTAGGTTCCACAGAGCCTGTTTTCAGCAGAGGCCCAGGGAGAAATGCTCCAGATGCATGTCTCTGGAAGATGCCTTACGCAGACAGTCTCAAAAAACTTCAGCTTTACTCCGTAGCATATCGCCTACTCAGAGGCGATCTCTGCCTAACATATAAAGCTATGTCAAACCCAGAGCTGTTGGACATGCTCCACTTAAAGAAATCTCAATCCATCCGAGCTACACACTCTAGGGACCTAAACCTTGTCACCACAATAAACAGAACATGCTGGAGGGATAAATTCCTGTCCCAGAGACTTTCCATACTCTGGAACAGACTACCTATCTATGTCAAACAGAGCTCCTCATTAGCACTCTTCAAGAAAAATCTTGATGATTGGATGGGTAATAGGAAATTCTCCCCAGGGATCACTTCTGTGGTTCTGCTTGACAGGGGCACAGGAAAATAATTTTCTTGGGTGGCGAAAGCCAGGGTACATTTTTTGCTAGGCTTGTATAGGCCCTAGGGCCAATAGCCTAGTACCTACCTATGAACCTATGAACCTATGAACTTAAAGATGACATTCAGGAAAACTTGGCAAACAGTTGAAATAATGTTTGTTGTACAACACAAATGATCTATGACATGGAAATCTTAGTCAGTATTATGCTATATTAAACTGTAGTGTTTTAATTGATTGAGTCTTCTAGCTTTCAATCTACTGTTTTCTTAAACTCTTGTAGGTTAATAAGTAGTTACTATGAATGTAGTATAGTAGACTATTAAGGAGCATATCCCAAATTCCAAGTTGCCCCAAAGCACTGTCTGGTTAAGCAAATTCCTGAGAGCTATGCAGTAGGAGCATGGAGACTTACAGAATCTAACCCTGTACCACAGGAAGTAGCTTGTTCACAACTCATAGTCTTAGTCTAGACATCCACTGTATTAACTCCCAGATGCTGAGCGGAGCAGTGGTGCAGCAGTTGGGTTGTTGCTTTACAGCAAGAAGTTCTCTGGCTAAATTCTCGGCTGGGGTGCCTTCTGTGTGGAGTCTGCATGTCCTCTCTGCATTTGTGTGGGTTTCCTGCTGGTGCTCTGGTTTCATCCCACATTAGAAAGATATGAGTCTGGAGCATTTCTGCCCAGGTCTCTGCTGAAAATTAGCTGTGTTCCAAATTGGACTTTCGTGGTAAACAAATAATAAAATAAAGATGTCAAGTGATTATAAAAGAAAATATGCCTATTTAATGAATGGTAGATTTGTACATGTGAGTTTTACTTACTTGCTATTTAACAGTCACTTGATAATTTTAAAGTTAGTCTGATAAAATCTGTGAAATTTTGAAGATGAACATCCTTAGTTTATTACATTAAATCACCTTCATATTTTTTGCCTGAATACTTTATATATATATATATATATATATATATATATATATATATATATATATATATATATATATATATATCTGTGTGTGTGTGTGTGTGTGTGTGTGTGTGCGTGTGTGTGTGTGCATGCACGCATATTTGTGTGTAAATACACACAAACATACACACATACGTACCCCTAATACTGAAAAAAAAATATTAACAAAAGCACTTTACTTTTTCAATCAGTTAATGTAAAAAAAAAAACCTTTAAGAAAAAATGTGTCTGTATTGTGTTACATTTAGATAAAATATGTTTAGTCTCCTAACAGCCCCGCCACACTTTACTCAAGTGTGCCAGCCTAATCCTAGTGCATTCCCTTCCCATAACACGAACCCTCCACATTAGTGTACCAATCATACTTTACCTAACAATATCATTAAGCTAGACAAAGGGAAACACACACACACACACACACACACACACACACACACACACACACACACACACACACACACACATTAATCCCAAACAAAACATGCATCTATTCTTTTCTATTGCCCTTAATTTAACCCTATCATGCAGACAGTAGCACACACTTGCACGCGTGCTCAGACACACACACACACACACACACACACACACACACACACACACACACACACACACACACACACACACACACACACACACTAATCCCAAACAAAACATGCATCTATTCTTTTCTATTGCCCTTAATTTAACCCTATCATGCAGACAGTAGCACACACTTGCACGCGTGCTCAGACACACACACACACACACACACACACACACACACACACACACACACACACACACACATACATTAATCCCAAATGAAACACGCATCTATTCTTTTACATTGCCCTTAATTTAACCCTATCATGCAGACAGTAGCACACACTTGCACGCGTGCTCAGACACACACACACACACACACACACACACACACACACACACACACACACACACTAGAGTCAGTTCATGGGAAGAGGGATAGCTGGATAGCTTGGTAGATGAAAGGATGGCAATTCCTTGATATAAATTCAGTTTCTTTTATTGAACAAATCTCAGTGGGGTGTTTTACTCCTCTGAGCCATAAATGTAGTAGTCTTCACTATGCCCTTGATTCTGATGATTTGACTATTACCTGAGTACAGGAATAGCTGGCTAGTAGGTTATCTTGTTCATCTTCATAGGTTCATACGTGCGTACTAGGCTAATGGTCCTGGAGCCTTTACAAGCCTAGCCCATAGAAGTGCCCTGGCATTGTGTCGCCTGACGTTAGGTCCCAGTTCCTCTATCAAATAGAGCCACTGGAGTGATCCCTGAGGTGAACGATCGATTTCCCATCCACTCATCAAGATTTCTCTTGAAGAATGCCAGTGAAGTGCTCTTCTTGACATGCATGGGAAGTCTATTCAAGAGCATGGACAGTCTCTGGGTTATGAACCTGTCCCTCCAGCATGTTCTGTTGGTTGTGCGTGTGTTGAGGAGGGATTGGGATTTTTTTAGATGTAGCATTTCTAACAGAGCTGGGTCAGACATGGCTTTGTAAGTCAAGCAGGGATCGCCTCTTAGTAGATGATATGAGACAAACAGTAGGTGGAGTTTTTTGAGTCTGTCCATGTAGAACATGTGTTTAAGGCCTAGGATCCTCTTCATGAGGTACTTTTGTGGTCTTTCCAGCTGTTGCATGTGTCTAGTGAGGTACATGCCAAATGGGGCATTATACTCAATGATTGGCCTAATGAGGGAAGAGTAGAGAGAGATGATGACCTCTTTCTTCCTGGATGCAAAACCCTTGGTAATGAGGTGTGCCACATAGAAGGACTTTCTGACCACAGTAGCAATGTTGTGGTCGAAGGAGTGGTTGCTGTCAACCTGTGTCCCCAGATCTCTAAAAATGCCTTCAGTGTTCAGTGGGCTGCTATTGATGTGGTAATTAGTGGGAACTGAGTTTTTCCCAAAGGAGATGACGACGCATTTTTTGGCATTAAGCTTATGGCCATGGTTTCAACACCAGTCATTGGTCTCAGTGAGGCCTTTCTGTAGGATGTCTACATCACTTGGGGAGTTAATAATGGCTCCCACCTTGCAGTTGTCTGCAAACTTGGTCAGCCAGAGTCCCTCCGTGTTGGCCTGGACTTCTGAGAAGTAGATGCCAAACAGGAAAGGACCCAGGACCGAGTCCACTTGTGACTGGTCAGCAGTCTGACTTGGAGTCCATTACTTTCACACTGTGTGTTCTGTCTGTGACCCAATTTGCAACCCACCTAGTGATATAGGGGTTGATGCCTAGTTTGGTGAGTTTATCAAAAATTTCTGAGTGGGGAATGGAATTAAAGGCATTGTCCAGATCAAGGTAGGCTGTATGAACTGCCTTTCTTTCATCCACAGCTCTGGTGACTGTCTCAAAAAAGTCAAACAGGTTGAGCAGACATGATCTATCTTTCAGAAAACCAAATTGAGTGGGATCTTGAGTTTAGAGATTCTCTATATCTTTGTTAATTAGGTCCATGATGATGCACTCCATAGTCTTACTTATCAGGCACATCAAGCTAATGGGGCGATAATTCCCAGGGTCTGTAGTCACGCCCCTTTATGGAGAGGAATGACTGTAGCAGTGCACCATTTGGTTGGGACAAAGCCGGAGGTGAGGCTGTGACTGAACAGGGCACACAGATGTGATGCCAGTTCTTTTTTTATTTAATGTAGAACACATCCAGGGATGTAGTTGGGTCCTATGGCAGTTGTATTCTTGGTCTTGGACAATGCAACTTTAACCTGTGCTGCAATAATGCCGGGTGCCAGGCATTCCTCCGATATTGTGATTGGTTCTTTAGGGGGGGAGAGTTGGGTAAAGTTGGCATTGAATCTGTCACCCAGTATGTTGGCAATATCTGCTGGCTTAGTATAGGTGGTACCATTGTGCAGTAACTCAGAGCAAACATGGGTATTGCCATGGAGATTCTTGATATAACTATAGAATGCTTTGTGGTTGTTTTTAGTGTCTGCCGCAATTCTGCCTTCATAGCTGGCTTTAGAGGTTTTGATGAGGGATCTCAACTTTTTGTTGAGGCTAATAAGGGAGTTTTTCCAGTCTTGGGACTTCACCTTTTTCTGCAACAGTTTCTTCCTTCTGCTGTAGAGTTTATTAATGGCAGGGGACCACCAGATTGGCTTCCTTTTTTTGGAGGAGAGCATCTTGGTTCTGTTGGGTATGGCTAGTTCCATGCATTTATGTACGTGTTCGTACAGTGCATTGATGTATGTTTCAACAGTCATGCATCTATTTTCCATTGATATGGGTGATGTGAAGTTATCCACCTCTGTTTTCAGGAGCCAAAAGTCAGCTTTGTAGAAATTTTTCATGGCGGTTACCTTTGCGGGGGGGGGGGGGAGTGGGTGAGATGTGGATTTCCATGGTGATTAGTTTGTGGTTGGCTCTAACCAGGGAGGAATTAATTAATGGTGTAGAGCAAAGGTTGCCCATGTTAGTCATAACCAGGTCAAGGATGATGCTTTCTTTAGTGGGGGTAAGAATGAGCTGGTCCAAGGCATTGGAATTGATGAATTCCAGGAAGCATTGGGCCAGTGTATTGGTGCATGAGTAGTTTTCCCAGTTGATAGAGAGGTAGTTTAAGTCACCTAATATGAGAATGTTGGGTTGGACCCTAATAGTTTCCAGAGTGCTTAGGAAAGTAGAGTGAGAGTCCTGGGACATGGTTGGGGACATATAACAGGCTGCAACCTGAATCTCTGTCTTACCCAATGTTAGTTGTACCTGAAGTATCTCAGATGCATTATTCTGGGAGATTAGTCTGGAGGTGTGCATATCTTTTATGAATATGTAGACGCCACCACCTTTGGAGCTTCAGTCCATGTTCTGGGGCCAAATGTTGTGGAATGAGTTACAGCCTGGTAGCACAGGGGTGCTTTCTGCTGCTTAAACGAGGTTTCCGTTACAGCACAAATATTGATGTTCTCCATTTTGAGGAGTGCTTCGAGCAAGTGCATCTTGACATTTAGACTTCTAGCGTTTAGCAGCATGACCCTCAGATTGCATTTATTTATAGATGTTACAGTGGTAATTTGGTCTATGGAACATTGCCTAAAAAGGCACTATAGGGGTGGCAAGAGTCTTAGCCAGTATCCGGAAACCCAGGGGAGACAGATGCAGGCCATCTCCGGCAAAGCATTGAGGTCTGTCAATCATGCCATCCCAAGCAGACAGATATTGGATCCCCTTAGAATGACACTAAAAACTTAGCCAATTGTTGAAGTCAATCATTTTCTGCTTGTACTGCGGCATCAGTCTGGGAGATGGTAGGATGCTGCTCAGGGCTAGGGTCATACCTGCCTGAGCCACATAATCCAAGAGCTCCTCCATGTCTCTTTTCATGTAGTCCAGGGAGGTGCATCTCCGGTCATTCACATCCACATGGACAGTGACAGAATCATACTTGTAGTTGCTGTGGAGTGACCTGAGTGTGAAGAGAAGGGAAGTGATGCAATCTAACAGCAAGAGCACAGTGTGGGACAGGATAAGTACTGACCGTCAGCACATGGAAAGTGAGGGATGAACTCAGCCAACAAGTGTCCTCACTCAAGATTTGCACTTGAAGTGGGTTTGACGTCTGCTTGCTCTAAGGACTGCACACCATGTATGGCACTAGACTTAAGAGATGACAAGGGAACAGCTATTTAAATTATTCATGCAATCTCTTGACCAACAAAATATTACAGACATCATTTAAACCTCTTATCTCTCCATCCTGGCATTTTCTGATTCCTGGAGTGGAGTGGAATAGATGGGTCAGAAGTTAATTGAGGAAGTATGATTTTAAGGATGAATATGAGAGAGAAAGTGACAGAGAGAGAGAGAGAGAAATAAAAAACAGAAAGACTGTTTGGATTACTTTAGTATTTTACTAAGTCTAATTGTAAAAGTAAGTTCCCATACTGAATAAACATTGATTGCATTAGTTAACAGGAATCATTTGGGGTACTCTCTGATTCAGGGGGAATGTAGAGGACATAACCCCGCACAAAGCTTAATAAACTTTGTATTATTTTAAACAAAATAAAAGTTGTGTCATGTTTCTCCAGACAAATTATTGAACCATATTCACCATATTCATATTTTACACCCATTGAGGCAGATACTTTGATTGTTCTCTTACCTCTCCAAAATAACGATTTTTTTCATTTAAAATGGTGATCCGTTTTGATAAGAAACCAAATTTTCACTTTCATACCTGTTATATATTACCTTGTTTATCAGCAATTTAATTTTCAGATGGTGAGTTATCATCTTACACACTCATCCATTTCGTTAGTAGGCTAAAAAGTATGTGGCAGACGGTATAAATCAAGATCATTTAACATCAAACTTACGGCTGCACCTGTCTTATAGTCAACTGAGAGATTCCAAACAACTGAAGCAAAATTAAAACAGGCACTCCCAAATCCAATTGCAACTAAATCCATATAATTATGCAAATGCAGATATTTTAGTTCATTTTTGATTGAAAATATGCTGCATTCTCAGTCTTTCTTCCAGCTTTCTGATGAACAAAATGCCTTTCTATACCTTTCAGTCTTTAAAATGTAGCTGAGGACATAGTTAGATCTAAAGGAACTGATATAATAAGTAAGAAGACTGCACCAAAAGCTTGATTTTATGAATACAGTAGTTTTTGAAACATAATTAATATCCATTCTGTTTTATCACTTACTTGTACTGTTAGTCTTGTGTATGTAATATATATATATATATGTGTGTGTATATATATATATATATATATATATATATATAGAGAGAGAGAGAGAGAGAGAGATTTTTATTTTTTAATTTATCTAGAGGATGACATCTTCTTGGCACCTGTTCAAGAATGTAGAAAGCACTAATAATCATAACGCTCATCAGTAATATTGTTAACAGATTTGTGTTAGTTAATATAGTATTACAGTCTATCTTCATAATATGTGTTTATTGAATCATAATTTTCATTAGTAAAGTCTAAAAAGAAAGCTTAATTTAAGATTTTGTTTTTGTCTGATTTTACCCTTAGGCCATATATGAAGGCATAAAATAATCTGTATTATTTGCAGAAATTATAAGTATCGGTGGAGAGCACAGAGGGCAAAGGTTTGTCAGTCTGATATTTAAAATACTGCCACCCCTTGATGGATGTTTTACTGATTATTCCAAAGTGTTTTGATTAACACAGTCATGTAAGTTTAGGTATCTTTATTTGATTCTGAGTAGTTTAATCTGCCATTGTTTTTTTTAATTTAAGTGCCCAGCAAAGTATTGCATTCTCATTGAACTAAATCTTTAAATGCTCACACTTTGTAGGGGGCATTTACCATGTATACTGGATTGCTACAGTATTGTATTAACTATCAATGATATTTATTAGTGTATGAACATTTTTTATCTCTGAATTATTTTAATGCCTTCTGTCTTTTAGGTGTTTTGTACATGTATTTAGGCATCACAGTCTATCCCATTGTATATGTAATGTCCATTTAATTTAAAGAGGTCTATGACAGGCACCATGGTGACAGAACATTTCTCCATTTCATACCAGTATTGCCATTGGAGATAGATGAAATCCACCAGGTACAGATCACATCAGCTGGTTCTACTGACTTCCCTTCAAATTACAGCATGCTCTAATCCACTGACCATATGTTACATTTATTTTCCAGAAATAAAGTGGCTATATGAGGTGATGGGATGATTCTGATAAGCAGATGTCTTTTTCCCCTTCTTGGAATAATATTCAATGATATGTCCATTTCCTTTCTTTATTCAGAAGGAAGAACCTTCTAAGCTGTCCACGTTGACATTAACAGTATTTTTAATCATTTTAAATTTAGTTGAGATGTGACCATGTTTTCACCTGACAGATATGACACTATCAGCAACTTCTTGAACAGTCTGTTATGGTATGTGTCTATTTTATGTGCACTAAATCAGTAGTTACTAGCATTCTCTGAGAAATGCCTGGCTACAATCTCTATCAAGTATGGCATAGTTCATCTGTAACACAGGCATTTAATTATATGCATTCCCTTTGGCTATGTTACAATGAATAACAATTACTGCTCTTCACTCCTACACAAAAGTCCTCCCCAATAGACTTCACACTCATATCTAATAATGGCACTGTCATATCTCCTGAACCAACCACCAAAGTCTTAGGAGTAATAATTGACCACAACTTTAACTTCGACGCACACATCAACACTACAATAAAATCAGTTAACAGAAAACTAGGCTCCCTTTACAAAATTAAACCCTTCCTTACTCCAATAGCTAGAACTACTATTGCCTAAACCCATCTTATCTCCACCCTCCTCTATGCCTCACCCATTTATACCAATCTGTCCAAAAACAACCTCAACAAACTGGCCACCTCCTATAATAATATTGCCAATTTGCTACTGGCTCCCTTTTTTGAACCCACCATTTTCACACTCTAAAACAGCTAGGATGACCAGAACTGCATAATTAGCTTCAATTTCACCAACTTACTGTCACCCACAAGACCCTTTATTATCCTAGTAATACTCTAATACTCATTAGCCTTATCACCCCCTATAAAAATCTTACAACCCTACGCTCAGCAAATAAATTACTAGTATCCATACATAAATCCAACAATAAGGCAGGGGACTCACTGTTCTCCAACACTGTGGGGAAAGCCTGGAACCTGTTTCCCAATGAACTCTCATCTCTCTCTTCAACACTACTTTTCAAAAAACAACTTAAAGAATACCTTAAAACTCACTGGCTATGCCCATGTATTAACCCAGACTAATAATCCCCTTCATGCTATGTCCACTGTATACTTATGTCACTATTACTGCACTATCTCTACCTCTTTCATGAACCTCAGAGAGAATGATCTGTAAGTTACTTAAGGTATGTTTTTAACTAAGTCTTTCTTACGAATCTCTACAGAGTATGAACTTGCATTGCAAACTTTCTACTGTATTCAGTCATGTCTCTACCTCATAAATACTTGTTTTCTTTCTTTTTAAATATGTAAATAATATGATTACTAAGCTGCTATGTAAAATTGCATTCTAGTCTTAAAATGGTATTGTACTTGATGTTGCTATTATCTGTTTAGCAGAGCTTATCTCCCTAGGCCTCCACTAAAAATGGGCATACATCCAGTTGGAGTAGCCCAGTCAACAAATGTAAAATAAAATAAAAAAATAAAACAAAATAAAGTTATGTGTGGTTCACAATGGTGAGTTGGAGGTTTATATTATGTGTTCCATGTACAATTTTCCAGTTTTGCTGAAGCTATCATTTGTTGCTGTACACATGACACTAAAAAAAAAGACTGTATCTACATTTTCTACTAGTTTCTCACCAAAGACAAGCAAGTGAATACATCCAGGACTAACTATTAATTTGTGCCACTGACCCTTAGGGCAATGCAATGACAACAGCATGTTTCCTCATATACCTCAGGATCCCTAGCCTACACAGACATATATCCATTACCATCAAGGAAGTCTTAAACCAGCTATAGCAAGCACACCAGTTTATTCTTCAACTTTCTACTGAAACTAGGTATGTCATTATTAAAATTATTCTTGCCTCTTAATATAAAGACAGTCTTTCCATTGTAGTGATGTGTAACCCCAAACCATCATAAAGTTGCAAAAATGTTCTCAAGATACATCTATTATTTACCATAGATCACATTTTTTTCTCACCACTGTAACTTCTGTCATATTATCTGCAGTTTTCACATCACAGCAAGAGCTTTCTTCCTAGTGTCAATCATGATAGGTAAACTTATTTAATCCTAATTTTCTTCTACATTTACCAGTGAGGCTACAGCCTCTGATTTGGTGCCCTTTTCATGTCTCTTCTCTCCCCCACATTCCATTTTTCCTGTGCTTGAAAAAAATGGTTCAACAGAACCAAGTGGAGAAGGGAATAACAACTAACAGTGACAATGAAATGTCAAGGAATGGACTAGTCAGTACATTTAAGGGTTACCACATTTATAATTATTCAGGAATAACCTTAACTAAGAAGCATTTTTTGTTATTTAGGAAGGGGTTGAAATACATGCCAGCTAGAGGCTTTGATTATACAGACACCATTTTGGAGTTAAAAATATACATGAGAAAATTGAATTTAGCTTTTCTGTTTAGGGACCAAGATGAATATGTTAATCTCACTAGGAATAAAAAAATTAAAAATAAGAGTGTGTATAATCCACCAATGGATCCTGGGTCTATATTAAAACCCAGAAAGATCTAAAATGTGAATGTATGTACATGGACACATAAAGGTTAATGTACATACACAGCGAAACACGAAAACAGCAAAAATCAAAATGCCAAACGTGTTTTCTCAGCAAAATGTGCCACACAGGTAAGTACAAAATAAAAAAATACATTAACACGCTTATGTTGGGGGGCAAGCCCGCCACACCCCCCCTTCTTAAATATACCAATGCCAAGACCACACTGCAGTGAGGAAAATGATATATTTCCTTATCCCCACCACCATGCTGCTGGCTAGGAAACACGTTCGACGTTTTGATGTTCACCGTTTATGAGTTTCGCTGTGTATGTACATCGACCTTTATGTGTCGATGTACATACATTCGCTTTTTAGATCTTTCGTGTTTCTTAATATGTAAACATGGATCCCACCCTAAATGTTTTTGAGAAGGCTGTGATCAAGGATTTATATGCCTTAAAATTAAAATTAAAAAATAGTTTTTTATATAGAAATCTTAGGGGAAGAGATGAGACTACTTGAACAGCTTAGAAACAACATGACAATTACAATCATCAATCCAGACAATGGTAATTTTTCATGCTTTATACTATTCCCAAAAAATCCTAGAGATGTTACATGACACTAATGTATATTCCCATGTTTCACTTAATGAAGTTAATATTAGTTATCGAAGAATAGATTATTATTTGGAAGAATACCTTTTGGATGAGCGTATTACACCTGCAATATACAGCTTTTTGAAAGTCAAGAACCCTATGGTGGTTACCATTTTTGGGATTCCGAAAACCCACAAAGGGTTAAGTTATTTAACATTTTGGCCAATAGTAGCAGGACAGGGGTCAAAAACTTACCCTTTTGGTGTCACCATAGACTTTTGGTTAAAAAAATTTGTGAATAAAGTGGAGCATATTCATTGGATTTTTGGGGTAGAATTAAAGAAAAGCTTTGGGAGAACAATTTGATTTTCTTGGTCATTGATGTAATGGACTTATTCACTTGTATCCCAAGAGAAGAAGGATTAGACATGTTTGCTAACCGAATAAAATGTCAGGTTTCTCTAATGAGAAAGTAAATTTAATAGTTGACTTCATGGGCGTAGTTTAGACTTCAATTATATATATTTTGAAGGAGAATACTTCAAACAAAACAAAGGTGTTGCTATTGGAGCCTCATGTGCTCCCATATTTGCAAACTTGGTTCTACTTGACTGGGAGTTAAATAAAGTCTTTAGTGGTGAGTATTTTCAAAATGTCAAATTATATCTAAGATTTTTGGATGACATTTTTATTCTGTGGAATAGTTCCATAGATAGAATGGAGGAATTTGTTAAGTACCTGAATTCCACTACTAGTTTCTTAAAATTTACTCACACAACTAACCCTTTGTCAATTAGTTACCTTGACACTCATTTAAAACTCCAAGTGGCTTTACATCTAAAATATATAGAAAACCTACATTCAGCAACTCTTACCTTGAATATACAAGTAGTCATCCTCCACATCAAAAGGGCAGTATTGTGAAAGGCCAGATGGTAAGGGTTGCTAGAATGACATATTTGGTTGGTGACCTTGAAAATTAATTACAGAAAGTTGCAGAAATGTTCTATGAAAGAGGATATCCACAGGGTATGGTTCAGGAAAATGTGAATTATGTTAGAAGGGAATGGGGTAAGAGATTCAAACCCGTTAGGAAATTTTAACATGGCTAGAGAGTCACCTTCTTCTTTCCCCAGTTAGAGGTCACCACAGCAGATCACCTGTCCACTCATGAATGACAGTGGAGTTTTACGGTGTCGAGCTGCCAGCCCAGTGCCCAACCTTCCATGGAAGGCACACACTCACACCTAGGGTCAATTTAGAGTGTTCAATTCACCTACAGCATATCTTTGAGTGGAATCCCATGCAACCACAGGGAGGACATGCAGACTCCACAAAGAAGGCACCCCAGCTGAGGATCAAACTGGAGAACATCTTGCTGTGAGGCGGCAATGCTAACTGCTGCACCACCGTGACTGTACATGGTTAGAGAGTCACCTCAGGGACAACAGAACTTTGAAAGGGCTATGATTTTACCCCACTGGGGAAAGGTAGGGAAAAGTGAGGGATATTATGGAAAAAAACTGGGCCATTCTCAGGGGGAACCCAGATTTGAGAAGGGTTGTAGGAGAGAGACCCTCCTATGTATATACAACTGGGGTAAATATAAAAGAAAGTTTTGAACATGTGAAGAGCACACAAACTAATAAGTATGATGGTACTATAAAGTATGGATCTTGTTCACAATGTTGCTACATAGTAGATTGTAAAATGGTTATTTTAGAAAATACCCTCAAATCAAAAGTAGAATTTAAGGGTAACTATCACACTTCAGGTGTTATTTACCTTGCAGTGTGTAAGGGGTGTCCAGCATATTATGTTGGCAAAACCGAAAGGCAATTTCTTAATAGGATATATGAACACATATATCAGATATCCACTAAGAATAATAATGATGGACTGTATAGGCATTCTTTAGTTTGTGGGAATTTTCAGGGGTTTCATTTTGGGATCTTAGAAAAAGTATTAGTTAACCCTAGAGGGATGGACTACAGAAATTTAATGGAAGAAAAAAGTCAAATGGCAGATCAAGCTGCAGGCAGGAGAGGGTATTGGTTTAAATGAAGTTATTTCTGTAAAACCCCTGTTAATTAAGAGATCTAGGGACAAAAGGCTATGTTAAAAATTTCCATGAAGTTAGGAAAGTTTATTTCAAGTGTATTAAATATGGTATAGATGTTAATAAGTGTTTTTTAAGTTGTATTTTTTAAACAAAGTGATTATATCTTTAAATGTATTTATGTGGTTGTGATGCCATTAACACTTTGGGCTATAAATTTTGGATTCAATAGAAGGCATGTATTATGATGAAGTCCCCATTCTGAGGGGATGAAAGCGCTCAACAAATACTTTTTAAATATATTTATGTCTTAATAAAATGTTTGATACATTTGGAAGGTTGTGGAGTGTTCTAGCTGCAATACAGTGATTTTATTATTTTATTTTTGTTTTGGTTGTCACTGGGGTCGTTGTTTGAACCTCTGAGAAGTAGATGACAAACAGTAGGGATTCCAGGACAGATCCCTGGGAAACACCACTAGGGACATGTCTGCTGTAGGTGGAGGCACTTATTTTGACCTTGTGGGTCCTATCAGTAAGCCACTTGGCCACCCACCTGATGAGATAGGGATTTATGCTAAGTTATGTTAGCTTTTTGATGATGCCCAAGTTGGGGATTGTGTCAAAGGCTTTGGCCAAGACAAGGTAAGCTGTATGTACTTACTTTGCCTCATACAGGGCCTTGGTGACAGTCTCAATTAAGTCAACCAAGTTCAACAGGCAAAATCTGCCCTTGATGAATCCGAACTGGGTGAGGTCAAGGGCTTGGAGATTGCCTATGCCCTTGTTTATGAGATCCATAATAATACACTCCATGGCTTTACAGATCAGACTTATCAAGATAATCTGGCAATAGTTTCCTGTGTCAGTAGTGGCACCGACTTTGTGCGAGGGGATGACAATGACAGTTCTCCACTTTGCTAGAATGAAGCCTATACTTGGGATGTGGTTGAATAGGGTGCTTAATGGTGAAGCTAGTTGTTGCTGGAGATGGTGCAGATTACACAAAAGGATCAGTGTAAATGGTACTGTTAAGTACTAATTCGGAACAAACCTGGGCTTTCTAATGGAGGTACCTGACATAACTAAAAAAAGGCTTTGTGGTTTCCCTTTGTGTCAGAGGCTAGTTTTGATTCATAATTGGCTTTGGAGATTTTTCACTAGTGATCTAATTTGCTTGTTGAGGCTAAGGAGGAATTTTTTTCAGTTGAGAATTTCTGCCTATTTACCCTTGGACAACAGTTTCTTCCTTTTGTTGTAAAGCCCATTGATAGAGGATATAAACCAGATAGGTTTGTTTATCCTTGAGAAGCAGGTTTTAGTTCTGTTAGGTATGGCCAAGTCCATGTGGTTGTACAGATGCTTATATACTGCATTTGCATGCTGTTCAGCATAGTTGTCTGCATCCTCTGAGGGGGGGGGTGTAAAGCTACTGATACCCTCCCTTAGGAGGTTCTAGTCAGCTTTTGAGAAGTTTTTTAGACTGGTTACAGCTGGGGGGGTAGAAGCTTTGAATGAGACAGACCAATGATCTGATCTCACTAGGGAAGAACTTACTGTGGCAGTGGTGCAGTGGTCACCCATGTGGGTGACAGCCAAGTCCAGAATGTTATCTCCCCTTGTGGGGGATGAAACAAGCTGATTTAGTGCATTAGAATTAATGAAATCAAGGGACCATTGGTGATTGCATTACTGCAGGAATAGTTCACCCAGTCTATGGTTGGGTAGTTGAAGTCACCAAGGATCAGGGTGTTAGGGGGTAGCTTGACACAGTCAAGTAGGTCCAGGTAGGATTAGTGGGTGTCCTGAGTCATGGAGGGGGGTCTACAGCTGGTTATAACTTGGATGGGTGTCTTGTCAACTGTCAGTTGCACCTGGAGTAGTTTTAGTGTGTCATGCTGGCAAACCAGTCTGGAGGTGTGCTTGTCTTTAATGAAGATAGAGACTCCACCACACTTTGTCTTCACCCTTTGTCTTCCTGATGTCATTTTTGGGTCAGAATGTGTGGAATGAGGTATAGCCTGGTAAGCCGGGGGTGCTGTCCGCAGCCTTGAACCACGTTTCCGTGACTGCACAGATGTCAGCATCTTCCAGTGAGAGGAGAGCCTGCAGTGACTGCATTTTCAGGTTAAGGCTCCTATCGCTAAGCAACATGACCTACATCTTTCTGATATCTCCTTTCTCTCATTTTCTGTACAGTGTGATTTGCCAGATTCTCATAGACTTCCAGCTAAGGGCAGAATCTTCTGAGGAGCAGTACTCATTACATCACAGCACTCTAGTAGGATGTTAGATATGAGCACTGTCAACAACCATGAAGAGTCCTGCAGCTGTTGGAAAACATATCATAGTCACATCAATTTTAACATGATCCATATAAACATTATAACCAAGTAATCTGTCACTGAAAACTGATCTATTTTGGGAAAAAATATGCATGGCTTTATTCTGTAGCCAAGTGGAAGAAGTGTATACAATGTACTAAAGACCTCTGGGAGACTGCTAACATATCCACATGTTATGTGTAATTTCTAACTATCTCAGTGAATGCTATTATATATTGTCAGAAGGGAGAACGTTTATTCAATTCCAAGCTTCTGAGCTGTCAGGCTTACAGAAATATGACTACCATTTTGCAATTAATTTGCTTTTTTCTTCATGAAAAAAGATAGCCTAACCTCAGTCACAAGGAACTCTTATTTAAAGGCAACTTAGCAGATAAATGTATGCTATGGATCAAGAAATCCAATTGGTTCTGACTGTAGATGGAATGGTTTACAAGCATATTACTAGAGAAGAAAATGTGGCTGTATTCACAACACTAATTTTTCAACAGAAAAAGAATGACAGAAGGGTAGCAATCAGAAAAGTGAAAATGACTGCGAGTGTAGTAAATATTTGTCATTTATTTACTTATTTTTAGAAGGACTCAAAACTCCATAAAAACTGTAGATTCTTACAAAAATAATCAAGGCAGCAAGTGTGAATTTTAAATAACTTATTGATAAGATGCAGAATTGCCTGCATGAGAAATAACGAGACAGCATCATTTTAAGATAGAGAGACAGACAGACCTACTATCATAATAACATAAGGATATATTTAGAGTGTACAGTTACTGGAATTAACTGAAGTAGTAGAAGTGTATGAGGTATGTAAGCCAAGTTAAAAATTGAAAATGAGGTACCAATGTGACAAGAATGACACTGAGAAATATAAACATGAACTGCTCAGGGAGAATGACAGAGATGAAATTCAAAATTCATATACTGGTTGTACTGGTTGCAAGCAAGACTGAAATAATTATGCACTGTGTAATTTCTTCTACAGAAGTGATGTAGAAAGTACATTTTTGCAAAGAGATGAAAAAATTGTTACTTTATAATGTGAATGTGTCAACACAAGAAAACAGATTGCTTTAGACACAAGCAGCAGAAGCTGCAAAGTCTGAAAATTTATCAGATGCAGTTTAATACATTAAATCAGAGTTGCAAGAAAATCTCTCTAATAATTAAAATAGGTAGAGGTGCAGAGTGTGTTATTAGGTTAGGAGATACTTTTAGAGCATTAGGGCTAAGAGATGCAGAAATATTTTTTGTGCATGTTGCTACTGTAGGATAAGATTCAAGAACATTTGACCTGATGGAATAAAGGTGATACACAAGAGAACAACAAACAAATGTTTGTATGATTCACAAAAACTGTTAGAAAATAGGGTAAGAAATTAGTACATGATATTTCAACATTGTGTATTGGCAATTTAGTATGCATAGATCACACATACATGTGTTCCTCTTTAGAGCCATATACAATAGAGAATAATAAATATTGCATACAGGCTGTTACAAATTATATGTTATGGGAAAGAACTTTGTACCAATAATTGCTTAGTCCATTTGAATGCATGGATGGACCATTCCTGCTGATGGGCTGTTCAACAGACAGAGCTAAGTAGCATCCAATACCAAAATCAGACAAACACCCTTTGTCTTCCTGATGTAATTTTTGCGTCAGAATGTGTGGAATGAGGTATAGCCTGGTAAGCCAGGGGTGCTGTCCGCTGCCTTGAACCAAGTTTCCGTGACTGCACAGATGTTGGTATCTTCCAGTGAGAGGAGAGCCTGCAGTGACTGCATTTTCAGGTTAAGGCTCCTATCGCTAAGCAGCATGACCTACATCTTTCTGATATCTCCTTTCTCTCATTTTCTGTAAAGTGTGATTTGCCACATTCTCATAGTCTTCCAGCTAAGGGCAGAATCGTCTGAGGAGCAGTACTCATTACATCACAGCACTCTAGTAGGATCTTAGATATGAGCACTGTCAAAAACCATGGAGAGTCCTGCAGCTGTTGGAAAACATATCATAGTCACATCAATTTTTAACACGATCCATAAAAAATATAAACATTATAACCAAGTAATCTCTCACTGAAAACTGATCTATTTTGGGAAAAAGTATGCATGGCTTTATTCTGTAGCCAAGTGGAAGAAGTGAATACAATGTAATAAAGACCTCTGGGAGACTGCTAACATATCCACATGTTATGTGTCATTTCTAACTATCTCAGTGAATGCTATTATATATTGTCAGAAGGGAGAAAGTTTATTCAATTCCAAGCTTCTGAGTCAGGCTTACAGAAATATGACTACCATTTTGTAATTAATTTGCTTTTTTCTTCATGAAAAAAGATAGCCTAACCTCAGTCACAAGGAACTCTTATTTAAAGGCAACTTAGCAGATAAATGTATCCTATGGATCAAGAAATCCAATTGGTTCTGACTGTAAATGGAATGGTTTACAAGCATATTACTAGAGAAGAAAATGCAGTTGTATGCACAACATTAATTTTTCAACAGAAAAAGGATGACAGAAGGGCAGCAATCAGAAAAGTGAAAATGACTGCGAGTGTAGTAAATATTTGTCATTTATTTACTTATTTTTAGAAGGACTCAAACTCCATCAAAACTGTAGATTCTTACAAAAAATAATCAAGGCAGCAAGTGTGAATTTTAAATAACTTATTGATAAGATGCAGAATTGCCTGCATGAGAAATAACGAGACAGCATCATTTTAAGATAGAGAGACAGACAGACCTACTATCATAATAATATAAGGATATATTTAGAGTGTGCAGTTACTGGAATTAACTGAAGTAGTAGAAGTGTATGAGGTATGTAAGCCAAGTTAAAAATTGAAAATGAGGTACCAATATAACAAGAATGACACTGAGAAATATAAACATGAACTGCTCAGGGAGAATAACAGAGATGAAATTCAAAATTCATATACTGGTTGTACTGGTTGCAAGCAAGACTGAAATAATTATGCACTGTGTAATTTCTTCTACAAAAGTGATGTAGAAAGTACATTTTTGCAAAGAGATGAAAAAATTGTTACTTTATAATGTGAATGTGTCAACACAAGAAAACAGATTGCTTTAGACACAAGCAGCAGAAGCTGCAAAGTCTGAAAATTTATAAGATGCAGTTTAATACATTAAATCAGAGTTGCAAGAAAATCTCTCTAATAATTAAAATAGATAGAGGTGCAGAGTGTGTTATTAGGTTAGGAGATACTTTTAGAGCATTAGGGCTAAGAGATGCAGAAATATTTTTTGTGCATGTTGCTACTGTAGGATGAGATTCAAGAACATTTGACCTGATGGAATAAAGGTGATACACAAGAGAACAACAAACAAATGTTTGTATGATTCACAAAAACTGTTAGAAAATAGGGTAAGAAATTAGTACATGATATTTCAACATTGTGTATTGGCAATTTAGTATGCGTAGATCACACATACATGTGATCCTCTTTAGAGCCGTATACAATAGAGAATAATAAATATTGCATACAGGCTGTTACAAATTATATATGTTATGGGGAAAGAACTTTGTACCAATAATTGTAGTCCATTTGAATGCATGGATGGACCATTCCTGCTGATGGGCTGTTCAACAGACAGAGCTAAGTAGCATCCAATACCAAAAATCAGACAAAGGGGGGCTCCAACACAACAGATCATGACATTAGCATAATATGCTAATGTCCATTGTTCTATAATTTTGTATAAAGAATGAAAAAAGTTTATGAATCTCTGCAGGATACAGGGCCGGAGCACAATGCATCAGAGAATAGTTACTGAACGAGGAATGTCAGACATGGACATACCTTATTAAGTAAGAAATCCCTGCATTGTGCTGCCTCATCATGCATCACACTGACTGGATCTTGCTGACTCTCTAAAATGATAAGACATTTATGGTAGTTCTAACCAGCTTTATGTCACAGCACTGTGATGTGGAGGATTAATACTGCATCCTGTCAGACTAGATAAATGCATGATATAGACAGACAGATGGACAGATATATAGAGATATTTAAAACATATCACTGCACCAGTATGCGCAATACACGCTGGTACTTTATGTGCAGTAATGCACAGTTCAGTGTTACTCCCATTCTTTTTTGCATCACCTGTCATTAGTGTGACTCATGTCTATAACTCATGTCAACAAAAGGTGGCATAATAAGTAAAATTAATTTATGTCACTATTCAGCTACCCATTATGTTTATTAATACTTTGACATGTTAGGGCAGTTATGAATAGGAAACTATAAACTGCAAGAATCTTTTACAAATAGAAGCACTAAAGAATGAATTTGCTTTCACATTGCCTAACAGAGGCACTATGGGAGAGACAAGTGCCTTTGCAAGTATTCAACAGCCTAGAGGACACAGGTTCAGACCATTTGTGGCAAAGCTGCATGGCTTGTCGACCATATGTGCCTAGGCTGAGAGATACTGAATCCTCCTGGATTGAAACCAGTAGCTAATACAGTTGTTGAAGTTCATCAATTGTGTTTATATTGTGGCATCAACCTGGGTGAAGGTAAAATACTGCTTAGGGCTAGCATCATATCTGCTAGGGATACATAATCTGACAGTTTAGTCATATGTCTCTTCATATAGACCACAGAGGTACATTATGAAAACAAATGCACAACCCAATGATAATGCAGACATCATGAGGTAGATGGTACGCATAATGCCCACCAGCATGTGCCCTAAGTGGTGACTACTCCCTTGTATGTAACACAACTGCTGAGTATGTGCAGGACATCCACATCAAAGGCCATAATATGTCCATAGTTCACAGCCTTCATCACACTAATAATGAGTACAATGCACCCTTCTTCATGTACCTCTCTAAACATCTTCAAGGGATGTGCAACTGAAATGTACCACCTTTGCCACAGTGAACTGTCACACATCTTATTGGCCACACCTTGGTCTTCGTCTTGTTGCATAAACTTTACTGTTTAATGGTGTGGAAACCTCATCAAGGTGTTATACTAGTTGCATGTGTGATACCTGTTCCAGTGATGCATACAGTACATACATAGCTATTTGACAACATTGATGGCATGGGTTACATTCATAACTGTGTGGATTGTTCCATATATATGCCATCCACACCTGTCATCTAGCCAGAATTGATCATAATGTCACATACAGGTATAGCAGTGTCTCTTCTAACACCTCCAGTATATGTTACAGTGTCAGGACAGTCTGCTTGATTATCCTCATAGACTGCTGATGTCTCAAAATAGTTGTACAAGTGTGTTTGTGCAGAACCGTCTCTGATCACTAACAATCACATATCTTATGTCAGAGACATGTGATTACTGGTGGTATTAATATGATATTCTCCATGATTGTGCATGACTCTGTTTACTGTTCTACATCAGCTTGGAACTATACATCCTACTTTGTGGAGACCTCTGCTGACATCACAGTTATATCCAGGCAACCCATTTTGCACAGCTTCACAATATGCACCTAACCCCTATTGTATATAATGTCCCTGACAGATTTTCTCTTCATTGTTCATGTTAGTACACTTGTATCACAAAGACATCCTTCTCCATTGTTGTGTCACCATGTGTGACAGTCACATAATATATATTTCCACTGTTCAGTCCATAATGTATAATGTTCATATTTGATTAGTATTCCTGCTACAACTGTCTTAATTCACATCTTCATCCGCTAAACATTAAGATGTTTCAACTGTCCTTTTTCCCTGTGTTCATTTCTACAGTTCATCTGTGTGTCCTTATTCAATACACACATGCCCCTTGACTGTTTAATTTACATGCCAGTCCATGTACCATTTTGGATAATTTACACAGCTTTTGTACAATATACCTGAAATGGGACTCCACAATAATCTGCACTGCATCACTGTCCTGTGATGTGTTTGGACCCGATGCATTGCTATGTTATTAACCTCGTTAATCACTGAGACATTCCTGTCAATCCCACATACCTAGTTTGCCTGCAGATAAACAGGCCTACATGTTTGCTGCTATCCATGTTACTTTACATGGTTTCCTGGCCTGCAATACTGTTGCTAGCCATGAAGTTGTACTTGTTTATGTTTAAATATGGTGCATATCATGAATATGTAATTAGCACTGCTGATGATTACCGTGTAAACACGTAAAATTATTGAATCCCTGGGATTGTTTTTTATGTGCATGCTGCAAGATCACTTGCCATAATGAAAAGACAGTGTATGTGGCAGTTTGATCATCTATGAAATAAGACGTCAAGAGCTTTTAAGGACTGTCTCTCCTTATAAGTGATATAAGGTATAAATAGTCCTCTTTTTAAACATATTCAGACTCAACAGCAGGCAAGATTTACATTTAATGGTATGAATAAATTAGCACAGAATGGTCTCCATAAATCTCAGTGGCACCATTGTCTAGTCTATAAAGAAAAATGTTGGATTTTGACACTATGTGCTTTATACAAACCAGGTCTAAATGAGTTATGTATATCCATAAATGGCACTATTATTGTGATAATACAATTGCTTATTTTGGTATTGTTATTACTCATACATTTCACTAGATACCAGTACTGCTTTGACTGGAGAGTTCTTTATAAAAAATATATATAATATTATGATCTTTAAATTAAAGGGTAATAATTTTTGGTTATTAATACTAGAGTATATATTGTGTATATATATCAAATACAGCTATATAGTCACTGTTGAAGTGAACACAGTGACTATTATTTATATATATATATATATATATATATATATATATATATATATATATATATATATATATATATATATATATATATATATATATATATATATATATATATATATATATATATGTAAAATGAAAGTTATATATATAATATTATGATCTTTAAATTAAAGGGTAATATTTTTAGTTATTAATACTAGAGTATATATTGTGTATATATCAAAGACAGCTATATAGTCACTGTTGAGTGAACGCAATGACTATTTTATATATATATATATATATATATATATATATATATATATATATATATATTTATAGATATAGATAGATATAGATATATGTGAAATGAAAGTTATAATATTTTTTCAAATTCCTGTCATGTGACTGCGTGATTTATATCTAATACAAATTAAAATAAACTGTTATGACTTATGCTTGCCACTAGATGCCAATATTACTGTGGTAATAGCATTATTCCTGTTGGCGCTTCTATTAGTCAGTCATGCCACTACATTCCAAGATAGTAGAATCTATATCCATAATAAATGTTGTAAAAGTTTGTTCAAATTCCTGTCATATGACTGACTGGGACTTAAATAAGTCAGATGACTTAGATTAGTTAGATTCACAAGGAAGATGCTTTAGTATGGATGAAAGCAGGTTGTACCTAGAATTCTACTGGTTTCCATTGGCTCCAATAAAGTGATAAGATTCAATGAGTATACATTTTTGAGTGGTTGAACAATATTAGTGTTTTCCATAACTATATATATATATATATATATATATATATATATATATATATATATATATATACATATATGAGTATATATTATATTCATTTGCAGACTCAAGTAATAGAATAACAATCAGTTGAAAAAATAAGTAGAACATACATTTGATAGAGGATTCATGTGTTAGAATGATGCTTAGTGTAAAACTAGACCAAATACTACTTTATTTCTACTACAAGATAAAAAAGCAGATTCTGATATATATATATATATATATATATATATATATATATATATATATATATATATATATATATATATATATATATATATATATATATATATATATATATATATATATATATATATATATATATATATATATATATATATATATATATATATATATATATATATATATATATATATATATATATATATATATATATATATATATAAAAAGCAAATTCTGATATATATATATATATATATATATATATATATATATATATATATATATATTTCTACTACAAGATAAAAAAGCAAATTCTGATATATATATATATATATATATATATATATATATATATATATATATATATATATATACTGTAACCAAATGAAGGTGTGTTGGTGCTCAACAGACCAACACCACAGAAAAAATGCATCAAAAGGACCATGGAAAACTGTGTTTAATGAATAAAAGCAAATAAAAGACCAGTATAAAGTCCAAATACACAGTGTTTCATGTTGAGCGCTTTCATCAATGAATTGACTTCATTAGAACAAACTGAACCTCACCCCTAAAACATTTAAATACTCTTTCTTAACAAGCAGTCAATCAGTATTCCTAAGGATTGCTCACATCCACTTTTTAAAAAAACATGAACCCATTCAACCGTAATGAACAAATACTTAGTAAAATCAATACACAGATTTAAAATGTTTTCTTGTGTAATATTAAACCCCAAAAAAACTTTGTATGAAATAAACACTTTCTTTACTATTTCACCCTCTTTATATTTATATACAAGTAAGTAAAATATTAAAACATTTTCCATGTAAAATACATGATTATTTATAAATTCAAATACATTATGTTATCTTATTAGCTTTTTTCTTGAGTACTGACTAAATGCATAAATGGTCATTAAGACCTGGAGGGAAATTAGCAGCTAACCTAAGGTGCCACATGAGTTCTGTCTTGCTCAAGAGGTTCTTCCAGTCACCCCCCCCACATCAATGTTGACCATATCTATTATTCTAAATTTAAAACCTGTGTATCCCCCACAGTTTACACTGTGTCTGTAAAGAGCATTAGTCTCCTTTTTATTTTTATTTCATAAAAATGTTCATAAATTCTGCATTTTAAAGCCCTCTCGATTTTTCCAATGTAAAACCCTGGGCAGGTGTTACAAAGTGCAATATACACTATCCTGTTCGTGTAGCAATTGCCTTTTCTAAAGTGCAAAACACTAAATTTAAGCTGTTGTTCAATGTTAAGGAAGGAACCTGTAGTATGAATCCACATTGAGAACATCGGCCACATGGCTTAGTACTTTCCTCAATGTGACCCTGCCCCACTAAGTGATTTTCTAAGTTTAATTTGATATTTTTACCCACTTCTGTGGAAAATATGGGTTTTTCACTCACCTTCCTATATATTTTGCTATTCGTTTTAAATATTCCTCAATTTTCATATAGAATATGTTTAATCCTATTAGAAAAGGGACTGTGTTGAATAATGACTGCCTTATTATAGTTGTTCGCCTGCATGCCAGAGATAGTATCAGTTCCAAGTTCTCTACAACCATTGTCTGATCCACCCCTAAAGTATTCTTCACTGGATCGTATTCTGATGTCACCACAACTCAAAAGGGGTTTGTATGTCTTTCCCCATTCATCAGAAATTTCTTTAATGATGGGTTCAATGAAATGGGGTGGATATCCTCTTTCGAGGAACATGTTCCTCACCAGCTCTAGCCCTACAATAACAGCTTCCCTTTCTGAAGTCATCTACTCTAATCGCCTGACCTTTCACTATGTTTTTTTTCTGTTTTTGAGGATGATGACTGTGAAAATGCAAGTAGCTATTGCAAAAAGTAGGATTACGGTACACATTAGATTTAAAGCCACCAGGAATTTTGGAGACCTTTACATCTAAATAACTAATTTTAAGATCTTGGGTCTCATATGAAAATCTTAAAAAGTTTGTGCTGTTGTTAATGTATTCAATGAACTGTGGAATATCCTCCTGTTTCCCCTTCCATAAAATAAAAATGTCATCCAGGAATCTCAAATATGTACTAATGTACCCATGGTGTCTGCTGTTGAAGACATGTTGCAGTTCCCAGCCTAGCAAAACTATGTTTGCATATGGGGGGGGGGCACAAGCTGCCCCATAATGACTCCCCTAGTTTGCTGATTGTACTCCCCCCTCAAAAAACATGTAAATTGTTGTCTAATACGTGTGCCATAATTTCACATACAAGTTGGAGTCATCCAGGGTCCAAGTTGGAACATCTAGAAAGGGTACCTTCAAAAAGTTCCATCCCCTCTGTTCTAGGTATACAAGTAAACAAATCTTGGATGGCAATGGTCAAAAATATGACTTCTTCATACCACAATTCCTGTTTTAACTGGCCTAGAAAATCCCAAGAATCTTTTAAAATGTGGGATATCCCATCTAGAACGTCTTGACAAGTCTTGTCCACAAAAACTGCTAAATTGTGAGTTTTTGACACACAAGCCGCTACAATAAGGGGGGGAACAATGCTCTTGTGAATTTTCAGTATACCAAACAAAGCAGGAATTTTTGGGTGGGTATTGATCAAGAAGTTATATACTTATATGGAAATTCTCTGTTCGAATAGATATTCCTCTAGGTAGCTGTCTATCCTCTGGTATGCAATATTTATTATGTTTCTAGATACTGGGATATAACTCTGTTCATCAAAAAGCATTTCCTGCATCTTGTTGATATAGTCATCTGTATTGTACACCACAACTCCCCCTCCTTTATCCAGGGCAATAATTCTAAGTGTTTTATCACCCCTCAGTTCATTCATGAACTTTCTCTCTTGAGTATTTCAATTAAAGAAGATTTTTTTCTCCTCTGCCCATAATTTATTAACTTCCTCTTTTACCACTTTCTTGAAGATGCTTATTAAAGGGTGTAAAGGGGAATTGTAAGTGCTGTTTATCTTTAAACAGTCTTTTTTATATGCAGTAAGCACTTCCTTAGTATCAGGGAATAGTACCTGAAAATTTAGTTTTCTAGTATATAAATAAATGTCCACTATCACTTCAGCTAAATCGGGGGTTAGGGTGGGGACAAATTTAAACTCCTTAGAAAAGAGAGTAAAAAATTCCTCCTTAATATCTTTAAATATATAATTGTAAATATACTGAAACCATGAAATTTGTGAACTATTTGGGAACCATCACTGTTCAATAAAGTGTTCTGCCCGTTACCCAGTTTCCAAATCCCTTCCATTGATTTCCCTGGTTGTAAAATTCTCTCTTTCCTGTATTCCTGTTGGCTGTCCTTTTCAAGTATCTGGGTATAGGAAAATCCCCTGGGTTGGATCCGTTGTTGTCATCTAGGTCCCCAAAACTGTCACCCATATCACCATTGCCGTGCATGCCAGAAGGCACTGTATCTTCATTTTCTAACTCGGACCCTACTTCATTTGTTCTTTTTTCTATATAAATCTTATTAGTAGGGTATACTTCCTGTAAGTCATGCTGGCGTACATGACGGTTCAATTTTCTCTTTTTCTTATGAAACTGTATATTACACTTAGTCTCTACTCTGTTGATAATTTTAGTGTACAGTCCTTCATATTGGGAAAATAGAAGGTTCTAGAAAATACTTTGATTCATCTCATTTAATTCCCTCTCCAGTTGCACTTTGGTTCCTGGTAAAACAGTACTTTGCCAAGTAAATCCAAGCCCCACTGGTCAAATAAACCTGTAAAATCTCTGATCATTTCAGTGCTGTAATGTAGTCCAAATGGAAATTTAAAAACCCTTAAGCCCTGAGGCACAACTTTTAAATGAATACATTCAGAAAAATACATGCTCTGTATTTGCAAAGTTTTAAACTTGTCTAATTTTTTCTCAAATGCAAAAATCTATTCTTTTAAAGAGTTATAAGTAATAACATTAATAGAATGATGAATAACTTTTTGACTAGCTGTATTATTGAGCTCCTGAAAATTAAAACATTTTTTAACAAAATTTTCATAAATGTTGACACTGTCATTGTTGCCCACAGGCAACTCAGTTTGACCAGAAGGCAAAGAACTAGAGCCACAGTCTGCATTCTCTCTAGTAATAGACTGTGAATAATTTTGGTTTACAGTACCTCTTTTTTGCATATTCAGTAAACCCTGAGTGTCCATCAACTCTCGGACTGGATAAAGTCTGTTTCTGCTCCATTGTAAACTGCTCTGTTGAGCAGGGGCCAAAAACTCTCTTTTTTTGTGGAAGGGAACTTCCTTCTTGCAATGTAGGATGCTCGCTTGTCTCCTGGTCTCCGCCATGATGAATAATGGCTGCCGTGATGATGTCATGGCATCTCCTTGATTCTTGCACTTCCCTTTCAAGCAAGGGAGGGCTGTCTTCACTGCCATGGGAACCTCTGCTCCGTTCTCCATTAAAACCACTTATCCCACTGGTTTTAAAAGTTGTCATTTCCTTGTTAAAGTTGGAAAAAAGATCCAGGAGTCTGCCAACCTCCCCTTTTAACTCTGCCAGTTCTCTTTTCAGGGCACCAAGCTCACCTACCGATGTAGGGTTCTTTTCAGCTGCCACATCAAAGGTGTCCAAAGAATCCATGGTCCCCACACCAGATAAGAAAGACAAAAAACAAATGAAAATGTGTTGCTGCTCAACAGATCAAAACCACAGATAAAATGCACCAAAAAGACCATGGAAAACTCTCTCTCTCTCTCTCTCTCTCTGTATATATATATATATATATATATATATATATATATATATATATATATATATATGTTGTATTTATGTGTGTGTGTGTGTGTGTGTGTGTGTGTGTGTGTGTGTGTGTGTGTGTGTGTGTGTGTGTATATATATATATATATATATATATATATATATATATATATATATATATATATATATATATATATATAGATTCACTTTATAATCTTGAAATACTGAATGGTCGAATTTCAGTATCTCGAGACCATATATGTTTGTGTGTGTATTTATCTACCAAGTAACATAGCTGTAAAAATTGAGGTTGAACATTTAGAGGGAAGGACTCAAAGGACCCAGCACGTCTGGTTTGGTGGTAACAGTCCGAGAAGCACCAGCATTTTCTAACAACACAGTGGTGGATGAAAATGAGTTACAAAATGAAAATTTGAGTAAAAATGGCTGTATACTGCAGTTTCATGTGATGCAGCTACAAACAATGGTAAAAGCTCACACAAAGAACTGGGAGCCAGACTGAAAGTGATTCCTTTGATTGGTTCGGGTTTTCCAACCATTCCAGTCCCTATGAGGATGAAAAACACAGCGGAAAGAAAGATCACCCAGCAGAGGCAGGAAAAGAAGAAAACTGATGAGATAAAATGTACTGTAGTTCATATTGATGAAAGTATTGTTTACAATTTTTCTAAATATGTTTTATCAGACTCTGAGCTTACCCTGTTGAACAGAGGTATGTCTTTTATACCAGCACAAAGTGCCAGAACACATCAAGTTTTTTTTGGCTTACATTTATTTGGGAGAAAAGTTCTCCTTAAATTACTGTTTGGCCAACAGGATGATAGTACTGAGATACTCTTGAAGAAACCAAGTACATTTTTACCACCTGCACATCCTGTTATGGACACTTTTTTGAATTTATGCACAATGGAAATTTCTGATATGTTAGCTACAAAGAAGAGACATGGTTACTATAATTTAACTGAGTGTGAACTGAAAGCTCTTAACAATTTGAAGAACAACTTTGATGTTACTATCAGACCGGGTCTATATTATAACATAGAAGTTTCAGAGCTTTGAATGTTATAACATCAAACCCAAAACCTCGAAGACTGACAACATTGAATTCTTTCCCAGGGAAAGAATTTGGTGGGCCATTTCCTCAGCTTCACTATTTCCTCCACTGTGGTGTGATCTTGGATTTGGTATATTTAAGTACGGGGGGGGGGGGCAAAGCCCCCCACATTAGAAATAGTTTGTAGTGTTTGTGTGTTTTGTGTTTTGTACTGAAACAGCGATGTTTTTCCCAGGGAAAAAAAATCGCTGTTCTCAGTCTTTGAGGTTTTCAACTTTCGTGGTTTTGGGTTCGATGTTATAACATTTGATGTTTTGACACTTCGATGTTATAATATAGACCAATCAGACCAACTGATAAGGGGGGAGGAATTGTAATTTTTGATAGAGGAGAATACTTACAAGATATGTTGAAAATGCTTAAAGAAAATGTTACTTATCAGAATATAACATGCAACCGAGTGAGTGATTTTACTGCACATGTAAAACATACTTTAGATGATTTATTGCAATCTAATGTTATAACTAAAGACATATATAGGTTTATGATAGTTGAACAACCTGTTATACCTATATTGAATACTTTATCTAAGATTCATAAGAATCTCCTCAAACCCCCCCTTTAGACCAGTAGTATCTGGCAGAGGCTGGGTTACTGGGTTCCTCTCCATATGGGTGGAGAAGAAACTTAAAACAATGTTATCTTATGCACCTGCAGTGATAAATAATACTTTCTGTTTCTTACGATCTTTGAGTGATTCTTATGAATCTATAACTGGTCATGAAATTTACATATTTGTGACTTTAGATGCAAATAATTTATTTACTATGATTCCGAATTCTTATGGAATCACAGCTGTTAAAGATTTTATTCTAACTCATGCAACATTTGATGAAAAGAAAGTTACACAGATGTCTGCTTTTCTTGAATTGATCTTGGGCAATAATTTCTTCATGTTTTATGATCAATATTATTGGCAGAGAGATGGTGTAGCCATGGGTACCACCTATGCCAACACCTATGCCAACTTGGTGTTGGCACACTGGGAGGCTATCCATGTTCTATCGAGTACTTGTCCATGGAAGGTAAGTTTGAAAATATACCATCATTTTGTGGATGACATATTTATTTTATGGAGTGATACAACTGAAGAATTGTTGTTTATTAGATACGTGGAAAACACAACAGATTACTTACGTTTTACTGCGAGTTATTCTGCTAAATCAATAGATTTTTTAGATGTGAAGATTTGCAAAGATTTGATTGGCAAACTGCAAACCAGAGTGCACAGGATAAGTTGTTGGATAAATAACATGTTACTATATGACAGTATACACCAAAGGCACATTTTTGATAATGTAATGAGTGAGCATGGGCTAAGAATTTCTAGACTGTGCACTGAAGACAGTATATATGAAAGTGAGCTAGATAACATGCAGTATATATTTGCTAGTCATGTATATCCGACACAAAAAGTTAAGAGAACAATAGCTAGGACAAAAATTGGAGAAGGAACAGATACAAGCCATGGTTTGAATGTAATATGAGCAATTCTGACAATGGGACTACTGTTAATGAACAGAACTAAGAAATAACCCATTTGTGAGAATAAATTTACACTATAATAGTGATAGTGATGTCATATCCCAGGTGATAAAAAAGATATGGAAGATTTTACATACTGATGATAAGCTGAAAGCACTAGCAGGTCCCCACCCCAGATTTGCTTATATTAACAGCCAAAATCTGAAGCATATTTTATGTAAGAACATACTTCCCAACAAGTATACAACACATATGAAGAAGTTAGGAACTTTTAAATGTAAGAAATGCAAGGCATGCCAATATATTAAAGAAAATGACACGTTTGTACACCCTGTGTCAGGTAGAGAGTATATATCTAGACTACATGCAGACTGCAGAACTAAAAATGTGGTGTATTTGGCTGAGTGCATATCATGCCAAGCATTCTATGTTGGGAAGACTAATAGAATGTTAAAACAGCGTATATTGCAACATATAAGTGACATCAGATTATGCTTGAGAAGTAATGCTCTATATCAACACAATGAAACAAATAAAGAGCATAGACTTCAGTTTATGGTTTTACACTTCAACAAGTGAGTATGGGGGGGGGGTGACATTGTAAATAATGTTACATTAGCTGAGTTAAGATGGATAGCTGAACTGCAAGCTAACCATACACCTGTGTTAAATGCTTGCATGCCTTTAAAACCCTTATTGAAGGGACGTAGGTTATGCTATTGATTCTAATTGGTTGGCATTTGTTTAAATATGGTTGATTTTAACTATTTTTAAGATCTGATGAAGAGCTAATGCTAGAAAGCACTTATATTTGCATTAAATAAAGTTTTAACTGGTCATGGTGGCTCCAGTGGGTTTTCTTTTTATCCTGTGAAGTATCATAGCTGCGTAAGATATATGCTAATAGCAGTATAATGAGATGGTAATTAACATCATCATTAAAATGAGAGGGTCATGTGTGCAAATAAGGCAAATCATGATGGTGGACTGATATAGAAATATATAGAGAATGTGATGTGATATGCCAATGCCGGTGTGAATGACCACAGTAAGAATCCTGCTGTATAACAGACCATGGATACAAGTACACCTTTTCACTAGCCTGGATCATTGTGATGCTTGTGCTTTGGCTGCTGAGGGTGTGCTTTTGCTGCTTTGATGTATCTGGTAGTGCCTTGCAGTACACCCATGGCACAAGTGGTATAATGTTCTCGGTGTGTGCACTGTTACATGTCATAATTATTAAAAAGCTGTTGCAGCCGGGAGGCAAACTCTATGAGGATATGATTAACATTTCCAAGAACAACAGGCAAAGGAGGTCGACACACAACAAGGGATGAATAAGCTAGATGGAGGCAAAAACAGTATGCAATTATTTATAGCTTTGACCCATTGCAAGGCAGATACACTACAGTAAGAGTGATGCATGCAAACCCAGTACATAACTGTGTTTTACCATTCATAGTCTGATTGCACATCAAATTTGTAATACCTAAGTAACATAGTACAAATGATAAGACACAGTTATTATCATTTGTACAAGTGGAGAAGAGAGCACAAGTGTGCAGTGTCTTCCGGAAGGAAATGTGGGAGTGCTGTAAAAAACAGAAAACTTAGGAATACAATGCATATGTGTATGTGTGTTTGTGTGTGTGTGTGTGTGTGTGTGTGTGTGTGTGTGTGTGTGTGTGTGTGTGTGTGTGTGTGTGTGTGTGTGTGTGTGTGTATGTGTATTTGTGTGTTTGTGTCTGAGATGATTATGTAGGGAATTATTTTAAAATACATTGAGAAATTGTCAATCTCACTGGTCATCTGTGAGTGTAAGGAACTTGAAACTGTAGTGCTGTACATGTGAGTGTGCTTGGACACATCCTCAGGACTAGTTACTGCATGGTGACCGGATATAACAGACTGATCCGGGACTTACATGGAAGATGTTCATGCTTTCCCATGGGAACTTCTACTACAAGAATTTTACTAGTAGTAATTTATCTCTGGTCAAATGGAGATATGTTGTATGACTATGAAGGATATTCATTGCCAGACATCCCACTGGCATGAACACCATGACCTTGATGATGCACTGTCTGACCACCACAGGACTCCATATCTGATGTCACTGTTAAAATGGTGGAGCTGCATGACAGAGAACTTTCCCTTCCATGTCCATGGTGGCTGTTTTCCATAGAGGCAGAGGAAGATCTACTCCAGGAACCCCACCTGGTATGTAGCATACGACCATGAAAGGACCTTCTTTGTGTCATTAGATACTTTACTCAGTCAAATATATTACATGTGGAACATGCACTCCTGTGGGACATCTCATACACCCTGCCATACCTATATCATTTCTGAAAAGGCTGAACTATTATCAGCCTGTTCTCTCACAATGGCACTACACATATGCTGGACTGTACTCATATATACATATTTTTTTTTCTGGGAAAGAGTTATAACCATCTCCGCTGCATGTCCCAGTACACATACCCACATGGGCACTCACCAACTCCGTTTTCCTTGTGGAAAATATTGATGGAAGGCCAACATGGGATGACATACTAAACTGACTGAGTGTGTGTGTGTGTGTGTGTGTGGACACCAACCTGTCGTTTATGTGTGGTGTATGTATTTTGAACAGTAATAAAAAAAAAAAAAAGTAACCAGAAGCTACAACCAGGATTCTTCTATAAAATAAAATATATTATTTATGTATGACCAAACCGATTAAACGCTTTTGTCCTTAACACAAACAGGACTTCACCAGAATCAAACCATATCACCAAATGACCTTTTTATTTAAAACCAGTTAATTAACTACTTATCCAATTAACCTAGAACAATGGGAAAAAGTCATGTATAATAAAATTCAAGCAAAGCCTGTCTCACACAAAATATAAACCATAAAACTTTTAAAACTTTTAACCCACTAAAAGTTATTCACCCTCATAATTAAAACAGACTGACTAGAAATATTTTCATTTAAACATGGGTAAGAGGTTGCTAGTAACTGTAACTGTCATTTTAATTCTTTGTTTTCTAGCAACACTTTGGCATCCCCATCTCTTGGATTATAGCCGACTGAGACAATAATAGCAAAAGAAAAAAGAGGAAGTTGTTTTAAACAATACCCTAAGATCAAAGGTGTTTTTTGTGAAAGTTAATTGTCTTATTAAATGGGTTGTATACATTGCTTTATGTGAAGGATGTTCAAGTTTTTACGTAGATAAAATAGAGAGAAATTTAAATAGACATATCTATATTATGACATTAAGAGCAAAACATAAAATAATGCCTTGTATAAACAATCAATAGTTTGCTCCTCATTTACTAAGTTTTCTTTTGTTATTATTGACTCAGTCAGTTATAATCCAAGGGGTGGGGATGCCAAAGTGTTGTTAGAAAAAAAAAAAAGAATTAAAATGGCAGTCACAGTTACAAGCAACCTCTTTCCCAGGTTTAAATGAATATACTTCTATTCAGTCTGTTTTAATTATGAGGGTGAATAACTTTATTGGGTTGAAAGTTTTAAAAGTTTTATGGTTTGTATTTTGTGTGAGATAGGCTTTGCTTGAATTTTATTATATACTGTGTAATGATGTTTTACATTGTTCTAGGTTAACTGGACAAGTAGTTAATTAATTTGTTTTTGTATAAAAAGGCCATTTGAGTGATATGGTTTGATTCTGATGAAGTCCTGTTTATGTTAAGGATGAAAGCGTTTCATCAGTTTGGTCATAAATAAATTATGTATTTTATTTTATAGAAGAATCCTGATTGTGGCTTCTGATTAGTAGTTATTTATTTATTTATTTATTTATTTATTTATTTACTTTTGGTCAATTGGTGGTAATCACTCACTTTTTTTTTAGTTATTTGTATTTTGAAAAGTATATATATATAGGCACAATGGTTGTGCCCATGGTATGGGAAGGGCTACTGTCTGCACAATCCCCCATGGTATGGGAGGGGTTACTGTCTGCACAATCCCCCATGGTATGGGAGGGGTTGCTGTTTGCACAATCCCGTATGGTATGGGAAGAGTTACTGTCTGTACAGTCCCTGTGTTCAGCACTGACACTGTACACCTTGATCATGTTAGATGTCCATTGCCATCACTGTAGGAGCCGGACATTTTTATTTATTTATTTAACATTTGTTGACTGGGAATGTCCGACTATGTTCCACAGAGCCTGTTTTCAGTGGAGGCCCGGGGAGAAATGCTCCAGATGCATGTCTTTGGAATGTGGGAGGAAACCGGAGTACCCAGAGGAAACCCACGCGAACACAGGAAGAACATGCAAACTCCACACAGAAGGCACCCCAGCTGAGAATCGAACCGGAGAACCTCTTGCTGTGAGGTGACAATGTTAACCGCTGCACCACTGTGCATCAGGTGGTAGAGCCAGATAGACTGTGAAGGGCCCAAAGCTTAAGTCCCAGTATACGTATAATCCATCACCTCTCCTTTACACCAAGTGCAGAATTAATAGACACAGTGAATACTGTTAATAATGGGTAATAAAACCTTACCCTGTGCAAGTGGCTTGAAGCTTGTATGCCTGGTGTTCCTATTGTAAATTAAGTCCTCATCAGTGTGATGTTGTGCTCACTAACAAAGAACTGATCAAAATTATTCATGGCTTAATAGTGGAAGAGAAATAGACACCTGAGGTGTCTCCAATGGATAATCTTGGGGCATATTCAGTGCAGCTCCAAAGTCTGTAATCAAGTGATGAGTCTAATCCATCATACAGAGATACTAGAAATGCCTCCATCTCTTTCAGTGGTGGCTTGGCCGATGTCTGGCCTTTCATTGCCCTCCTTTCTATGCAAGATGAACAGCACTGTTCTCAGCATCCTGGATAATGTTTGTGGCCCTATATCTGACCTACTCATAAGAGTAGTCCTGACTACTGATAAGTGCCTTTCAAACACAATTGTGATAGGGCAGGTCAGCAGTCTCTAGTCTGAGCGACCATCAGCCATGGCATACCTCTCAACCTCTTAGAGCAAAAAATCTGGGCAAAGCCTAAAATGATAGGGGGGAAAATAGGGACAGATTTTAACTATTGCTCTTACAAACTTAGAAAGTTGATAGAATAATAGTTGATGTGGAGTCTTAAATGTGTTTATCATTATTTTATTACTTCAATCCTCAGCTATTTGCCAGAAAAGTAGAGATTTTAGGAAGAACACACCAAAAATATGAAGTAAAAATCTGGACATTCTGCAATTCACCTGTTGAGAGATATGCATGGAGATGCATGGAGATATCTTCAGATATGCTTAATTCTCTGTATGGGAGAACTTGCCGTTTCCTTGCCACAAGAAAGAATACACAAACCGACAATGACAGCAAGCACTCCTTAGGCAGCTGAACTATCTCCAGTCTGGATCCCTCCTTTTACACTTAAGTAGAAAAGCTAGCATGTAAGCATATAAGTAATCTGTGCAGCCATCTTCACTAACAGATACATAAACTCCGCCAAAAATATCCCCGTCAAACAAGCATAAACACACAGTCCTAACCCACAGAGTAAACCACACTACCACTTGCAAACCCACTTGAATGTCACTTTAGAATGGGTTATGCTATCTGTTATTCCATCCCACATTGTCACAGTCACCCACTACTACAACAGATTGCAGACTCAAGCTTTAGTGGTATAATATCACTCTTTCAGTGACAACTTTATGTTATACACATATATACGTATGTGTGTAGCTGCATATCACAAGGCAGTGCTAGACAGACACCGTGCATTTCACAATAGCTTTGTTGTATATCTTCCATTATTCCTCACAATAGTTGTGTATGGATAAGAAAAATAAACTAGAAAACAATAAATGGAGGCCCCCATCATCACAGGCAATACAATATGGATTAATCACAATTGAACTCTTGAATTTGGTCATTTTGCATTGTGCAGCAACTGTGCAGTGATATTTTCTTGTTTTGTGGTTTTGTCTGTGAAGACGTGAACCTCAGTTTATTACTTCCACAAAGATGCATTAGTTATCAGCTACAGATACTGATATGTAAGGAAAATGTTGCACATAACTTCAACAAGTAGTACTTCTGCTTTTCTCAGTGTTAATTCACTTTCACAGATGAAGTTGCTTTCCCCATCAGAGTTCAGCAATTTGTCTGTATTGTGATGAGCCTCTTATATTGTGCTTTGGGCATGATGATTATGCAAATTAGAGCTCAACTTATGAATTTATGTGAATCACTCATTCTCCACATCATGCCATGAAGCAGAATCTCGTGTACAGGTGCACCTGCCTGAGCAACTCAGAGACTCAATGCATACATTTTGGCCTGTTCATGACAACAGGTAGGCACTTTATTGGTTTATTTTAACCTGAGCTCAAACAGCTTTATTTCACATCTTCCATTCCTTTATTGACTTGCCTGCAATGGCATTGTCTATGCTGAATCCTCCTACTGGCTGCACTACTAAACTGATTTATGTTGTGCATCAGTTTTTGGAGTGGGAAATAAGCATGTCTGCAGGAAGAAAGCCATGATAGCTATAGAGTGCTATGGTGCTGCTCACAGAATAGCAATATCTTCTTGTTCCTTCTTCATAAATGTCACTGGGACTGTTAGCCAGTGGGGTCTTATGAGGGTCCAAAGTATAAGCTGGAAGCCTGCCACTGTCACAGCAGGGTGGTTAGTGACACTACTGGCATTCTCTGAAGCAGTGAGCAGTGCAGGCACCAATCCCACTACAGTGAAGTGAGGAAGCACCATCTAGACTTTCCTTAATGATGGGAAGAATATGGCAGAGTAAAAGGTCCTGATATGTACTGTATATATAGTTTTTTCTTTCTTAGCCTATCCTGCCAGTCTGAGATGTACAGTATGTATGCAAGTCTCTATTTGTTCTGCAGACTAGGAGAATGGTCATCAGTATCAGAGAAGGTTGGCCCACCTAGATGAGAACACCTGCTTTCTACTGGACAATAAGAGATATAGTTATCCCTAGCTAAGTATAAGTATTGGAAGCCCTTCTTCCTAAAGCAGTAACAGACCTCTTAGCAGCTAATGGTTGGAGGATATGCTATTACCTTTTGGTTATTGTGCATAGCATGCCAGCTGTTTCTGCCAGTGGGACCATGGATGAACTCTGTTAGTATGTGTGATTGTTCATTGCTGGTTATTTGCTGCTAGTACTGATACCAAAGTGAGTCTCCAGGAACCACATTTTCCTTTCACGTTGAAAGCTGAAAAGAATCAGCATAATATAAACCCTGGTTGGGTTCTGTTCTGACCACAGATCCTTTAACTCTTCAGAGAGTACAGTTCAAAAGAAGGTGCGGAGATGACAATTCTATGTGTGTTGTTCTTTATATCAGAATTTACTGAGGTTTCAACCGCCTGTCTTAGCTGTAACTCCAGCAGATGTAATGAGTTTACAGCAGTCATCAAAATAAATAATGTAACATCCTCAGCAATTTTACATAGCCAGTAGAAATTCAACCTGGATCTCCCCTGAAAAAAGCCCACTGACCTAATAGAGCTTACACAATAAACAACAGATAGACACATACATATATGCATATCCCTAAGATGGATAGAGAGCACTAGCCCATCTACCTACTTAACTGAATAAACCACTTGATGATTCAGGAAGGCACCTTTGTTCTTCCCACAGTGATGGTATCAGAGAGGGTGAGAGAGAGAGAGAGAGACTATCCTAGAGATAGCTAAAGTGATTTTATCTGGACTCATCCTTTCTACTCTGTTTCTTCTTTGCCCTGCCGCCTTCTGGGTCACAGGTGGGATACTAGATTTGTCTTCCTGGATTACCACTATTTTAAGATGGATAGGAAAAGTTCTGGACTGCACAAAGACATGCCTACATATTCACATGAAAAGACATTATTGTATATAATCCTACTTACAGCAACAACTTCACCAGATAATCACAGGCATTGTTTTCTCATGAAACTCGTGCCATTGCAATTGATATGACATCTTATCATATTTATAAAGCACAGTATTTCATTGTATGATTTTATTTCTGTCTCATACTCTCTTTGTCATTTTTATTTCTGTTAAATAAATTTTGTGGGTTATTTTGCTTCTTTTAATTTATTTTCCTTTTCGTACAGCATCATGCACAGCAGGGCCAGTGGCTACAATGCAGATCAACAGATTCTACTGTCCAACACCACCAAGAACATCTGCAGCTCAGCTTGTCAGGGCTACCTCCCATGATCCACCATCAGCAGTGACTGATACGTCTTCTAGACCTGCCTCTGATAGAGTTTTTCCATCTGGGACCACTACTGTTCCCACCAGTGGCTCTGTCAAGGCTAGTGATGAATACTTCAACCACATGCAGCTGACAGAGTTGCAGGGGTAACTGGTGGATCAGCATATTGATGCTCACATCATTTATCTGAGAAGACTCCTATTGCAGTTGGTAGAATCACATCACTGCCCACCAATGGCCACTTCATCAGAGCCAGGACCAAGTGGTAAGGGTATGGAAGGTGTTGTCTAAATTCGTATTGCGTATGACATGGGCAGAGCAGTTCTGGTTGTCATACCATCCAATCCCCCATCTTGATGTTCCTCCTTCATTTTGTGTCATTAGCCTTGTTTGCTTTTTTTTTCAGTCCTCCCCACCAGCACTGCATTCCCCTTACTTGTCTGATTTCTCCTCTCCCAATGTGCTCCACCTCCCTCAGTGGGTCACCATCTCCTTTGTCAGTCTTGTTGGTGTTTGGTGTTTGTGCTTGCATCCCTGCTACCTACCCAAACCTCACACCATTCCTGCAATGTTCCTTACCTCATTCTTCACCTTACCTTACCTTATTGTTATATAGAAAATGGGCATCTGTTTTCAAAAAATAATATTAAAAAAAATATATCTTTCCTGTCCCCCATCCTATTTATTCCTTAGAAGTTTCCCTTATTTGCTTTCCTCTGCTTGCCGTTCTTTTTTTATCATACTATACTCCAGTGTATAGCCTTTAATCTATTTAAAAATAGATTAAACAAGTACCCTAACCCCTTTAAGACACATAACTTCCTATCCCATCTTGCCACCTCTGTGCAAGAACAAGCTGAAATGCATCAATGGTATGCTAGTATATGCTTCATGTTCCCGAGCTTTCATTGTCACATTACTTAGCCTCCAGGGGTAGCTATATCCTGTAACCCCAGGCTGCATTCTGGCCTAGACTGTGTTTCATGTTCAGCAACATTTTTCATACAGCTTTTTTATTATGTCAGCCTTTAATGAGCTTAGAGCCATGTTGCATCTGAAAGGTAAACAATGGCTGACTTGTTGAGATCATAGGCACCATATTTTAAAATCTTGTAGTACAAATACTGTAGCTAAGTGGATTTTCTCTAAATGAAAAGGTGTTAAGTAGTAAAATAGCACATATTTATGACTAGAGTTTTATCATTTTTCATTGTCATAAGGTCCACTTTGCATTTTGTTGATGACAGAAAGATATCAAACGGTGTTTATAGAAAACAGAAATGCCACAGCCGTATGGTTTTAGGCTTTTTTTACTATATTTATAGCATTTTTTTTATCTTTTCAGTTTCTGTTTTCAAACTGAGTAAAATAGTCAGACTGTTGTTTACTGTTGAAAACAGAAAATAACAATGAATTGATATGGATGTTAGCATCAGCTTATGTGAACTGATAGCACTTCTGGAATGAGCCACTAATTCACTTTTACTTTTTGTGAAGTCTTACTTCCTGTAAAACTTAGCTGTGTACTTTGCATACGTTGCCAGACCAAGCTGCTAGCATTCTATCTAACGAATGATTATTTCATTTAAATCCCAGTTAGATATCTTTGCATGCTCAGGCCTAGGGGTAGGAAACAAGCTGTTCTAATCATCTCTTTAGCAATGAGTACATAGAGTGAGTCATACCAAATAACTATGCAAAAGGAAGTCTATTTTCCACATTTCTTTATTGGCCTGAAATTGTCCATTAATAGATTTAAAAGTAAAAGTAAAACAAAACGTCATGGACATTCAGAATTGCCATTTAGCTGAAACACTTGAGATCCTTAAAGGGTGATTTGCATATATCCCATGTTGCTTCTGATACAAGAGTTTTAAGGTATCACACAGTGGAAAGTCTAGCTTTGGTATTTTTTTCTTTTTGTGTTTTTAACCAGTTGGTTTTCCTGTGTAACCTTTTTACTCATTGCTTTAGTTACATTTCTGTATACTGAAAAATCCACTGGCATTATACTGAACTATTAGTTATTCTCAATCCAGCTGTTTTTGTTTATTTTCCTCCAGCTTTGTTTTAACCACCTTTTGCCTCTTGTGGCGCTGCCTTACTCAAGTTTAGAAAAAATAAGCTTGTTTCTGATTCTAAAACTTAACAACCAGAATTATATCCCTCAACGATGGCCCATAGTGTGCTAAACATTTTGCTGTCTGTTTTTCTTTTAAATCTCAATGTATTCATCAAATTAAGATGACCTGTAGTAACAAGTCTCACTTATGTAATAATGAGCACAGCTGTTTCTGGGTTCTAGTTTTATTTTTTGCACTATAACAGTCATAGTACACATATACTGTAATTTTTGAGAGAGTTTTATAGTCAACAGTCTTTGTAACTGGTGTACACACATTGCAACTGGATTCAAGAAGGTACTGTAATGCATACATCAATGTATGTATGTCATGGTCCATTTTCCCAGTTCAGCATCTGCCCTAACACTGTGCGGCAAAGTGCTGCTCTGGGCACTAGCACAAAGACATACAATACTGTGCCAGATTGGCACAGAGGCCATGGAGGATTCTAATATGGCATCATGGAAGAGAGGCATATTTTAAATAGCAATGCTCTATCTCTTCAAACTTTCTCCAGGAAGGCATCTACACTGATGAGCGATTCAAGAAATTTCTTGGTTCTGTAAATCATCATCACCTTCCCCACCATGTCACAGTACTGAACACAGCCAACTGCCTGCCTTGACCATGGTATGGGGATTGCTGATGAAGGGGCTACTAGACCCTATGTAATACTCTTAAATGCAAGTGTTGCAATGGCACTGACAGCATTATGATGATTGGGAGCTGGAAAGAACCACCGAGTTCCACTGATAAGTCAGATATTAAAGTGCTGTAGAATCACCAGCATCACCATGGGGACTGGGGCTGAGAAGAATAACTAAACACCAGGGATAAATTAAGGATTAAAATGCCTTAATGGCACTGACAGCACAATGAGGATAAGGGGATGGGGGCATCCAGTACACACCAGGGATTACTCTTAAATTTAAGTGCTGTACTGCACTAAAATAGTGAGGGATTAGGGGGTGGATGAATACACCAGACAGCCAGGGAACACTAGATATGTGCAGTAATGGCATTTCAACTTTGAATCACAAATTGTAGCATTGTGGGAGAAGGGACTTTTCAGCTAGAGCTGAACAACTCATGCTATGCCCTTTAATTAATCCTTGAGCTAGAAATACATAGCAAAGGACAGACCCAAAATTTAAGACAACTGCTTAAAATGACTGGGAAATACTTTGCAACTGTACACCAGAATAAGCAGTGACTGAGCAATGCACATATAAATGAGCTACACAAGATTAATAGGACAACTTATTAAATTCATTGACAGCTATACAGTGTACTGAACCAATCTATAGAAAGTAATATTTCACAGTTTTAGAGTTGCAACAACATTAGAAAACCAGCATCCTAATCTCTCCAAACAGGCAGTACAATACACAAATGATACATAAAAGGCACTGATAACAGTTATATATTTAATGTGTGTGTGTGTGTGTGTGTGTGTGTGTGTGTGTGTGTGTGTGTGTGTGTGTGTGTGTGTGTGTGTGTGTGTGTGTGTGTGTGTGTTTGTGTGTGTGCATGTGTGTGTGCACGCACGCGCGCGCATCCCTACATATCTGTATATGCACATATTGCTAAATATTAGATACATAGACACAGATAGATAGATAGATAGACAGATAGATAGACAGATAGATGGATAGATAGTTACATAAATGTATAAATATAGATAAATTGATATTTGAAAAGGTGCAGTGTGTCTATAAAAATAAATTCTGCATGGGAAAATGTCACAGAATAAGAAAATGATGCAGTAATTGCCAATTAATGCTGTGTTAAAGGAGATTGACTTCAAACAGCAATCCATTAAATGAGTTCTTCTGTTGGAGGTTTAGAAATGGTGTGGCTTTACCTGATGAGCCTTGGCACATTGTGTTTGATAGTGCATTCTTGGCTTATTGTGTAGTGCATCTGTTGGAAGTACCTGCAGTACAGAGCTATGAATATAGACCAGGTTGAGTCCTAACACCCAGGACATTCTAAAGGCGGCAGATTTGTTGGAAGTGCTGTACAAGGCTTCTTGTGTATGACAGAGGGAACTCTCAGGTTCTATTCTACTTATCTGAACAAAAATCTAAGTAAGCTGCCATTTTGATCTCCCAAATGGAACCAGAGAAGACTGAAGTAGAAGAAATTAATTTAAGAAATGTACTAAAAGTGACACAGATTCTCGGCATGGCTTGTTAGTGCCTTCTGTGTGGAGTCTGCATGTCCTCCCTGCGGTTGGGTAGCGTTCGAAAGACTTGCGTGTGTAAATTGGTGTGCCTTCATTGAAGGTTGGGCATCAAGCTGGCACCTCGGCGTTTTGTAAAAATCTACTGCCAATCATTAGTGGACTGGAGTTCCGCTGTGGTGACCCCTTACCAGGAAAAAGCCGAAAAGACAAAAAAACTAAAAGTGACACAGATAAGAAATTCCAAATTGTAAACCCTTTTCTGTTGTAATGACAGACTATGGAACAGATATCTATAAGTAAGAAAAGAGAAGCTCAAATACATTTTGTTCTGAACCTGATACCCTCTGTAGAGAGAGGGCAACACAAAGTCAAAAAAAAGAAAGCCAGAGGGGAAGTCAATCCAGTGCAATTCAGGGAGAGTGCAAACTAAAAGAAAACTCAAGAGGCTTGTACAGAGAGCTGAAAAAAGAAAGCAGAAGGTGATTTTTATCTGGAGCAGGCATTATTAGGGGAAGACTTGAAAGCGGTTGTAGTACCATTGTTTCTACTGGAGGAAGTTATACCTAACAGCTCAAGAATAGTTGGTGATGAAAGTAGCTCTGAGTTAGTGGTCTTATAAATTAGCCACATACAATTTGTAAAAAAGTACAATGGGAAGAGAGAGTAAGGGAAAATATAGCCAATGTTTTTTGGGTGGTGGGGTGACAGGATATTCACAGTACTTCTTACACATATTTTGAGATAAAATAAGAACTTTTGTAAAGAACAAGTAAAGAAAGTGAGGAAATTGTGCATCATTGTTACTGTTAGCTAGACCATAGTCATGTTTTAGGAGGTCACCTGGGAATGGAGAAAACAGGCAGAAGTACTAGCCAGGTTTTACTGTCCAGACACAATGAAAGAGACACATTTGTGCTTCCTGTCCAAAATGCCAGTAGACTGCACCCCTTCCTAGATTTAAAAGTCTGTTCATCTCTATGCCTACTATAGAGGTGTCATTTCAATGTACTGCTCTAAGGATTTTTGGGCCCATAGTAAAATCAAAACGCAAGTATCAGTACATGCTTGTAATAAAAGAATATACTGCAATTTCATCAGAAACAAGGTTATTATACATAACTAATGCTAAGGCTATTACCAAAATATGGAAAAGTGTTTCTGCAGAGTGGCCATCCCTAAAGAGATACTTATATTTAGTCTCATGTTGCTAAAAATACTGTCTCAGTTATGATAATGCTTGAAACTCAGACAGGTGAAGGCATCATTCTACCATCAGTGGACTCATGCATTAGCAGATACACTCAGTATAACAATGAAAACCATGATAAGGATACTTATTGATATTGAAAAAAAAAGAAATGGAGACCAGGCTTTATTCGATTTCCCGACTACAATAAAATTGGTGTTGGATGCAGCAGATGTGTTTACCACATTTGAACTTCTACACAGCAAGTATCCCAGAAGACTGCCTGTTATTGTTAAGAAAAGAAAGCTTGGGAAGAAGAGATGTCACCATTTAAAAGTGTCACAGAATATTACATTAGTATAGAATTTAAATCAGTACTAATTACGCACATACTACATAAGAACACAAAGAAAGCCTAGGAGAAACAACAATAACTTCACAATGGGAATGCACAACTGAGAAAATATTACCCAGGAGATAAGCATTAGTGCCCTCCATAGAGAAAACAGTGTCAAATGACCTTAGAAAGAAAATGGCCATGGCAAGAAAAATGAAATTAAGTATTAATTTGCATTTGTGTTGCTTGTTTTCATTGCATATTCAAAGATTTCTGTGCTATTGTTTTTTCTGCAGTAGCTTAGAGTTTTAAGTTGCATTTTTCCACTGCTATAAAGCTACAGTTCTGCATTTGTAGTACTATAAATACATTGCATCTTCAGTTTTCAGTGCTTTAGGCATCTATTTTTGTGGTTCCCTGACATCTGTGCTCCAAACCAGTCATTTCACATTAAAAGGGTTAAAGTGCACATTTTTGTGGAAGTAGAGGGCTGATTTCACCTACCTGAGCTGGGAACTGCTGGTGGAAAGTTTATTGTGGTGCTTACCTGATTGGCCTGTGGGCACACCTAGTCTTAAACCTATTTTTTCTGCTTGTTTAAGTCTCATGTTTGTGAAAGTCTTGGCTCAGTTATCTAGAGCTGCTCATCCTTTGGCGACAATGCCAGAGAGTTTGAGAGATTTTGCTTGTATCCAAAGCCATCCTTGGCAAGAAAAATGAAATTAAGTATTATTTTGCACTTGTATTGCTTGTTTTTACTGCATACTCAAAGATTTATTTGCTATTAGATGTTTTTCCTGCACTTGTTAAGAGTTTTAACTTGCATTTTTCTACTGCTGTATGAGCTGCTGTTCTGCATTTGTAGTCGTCTAAATACATCGTGTCTACTGTTATAGCACTTTTAGCCATCTACTTTTGTAGTTCCTTGACACACAGGTTCCAGACCATACATTTTACATTAAGAAGATCAAAGTCTGTACTCTTGTGGCAGGAGAGGGCTGATTTCACCTAGCTGTGCTTAAAATTGCTGGTGGAATGCTTAATGTGTGCTTACCTGACTGGCCTTTGGATATGCACAGTTTAAAACCTGTTTTTTTCTCATGGTACATAAACCTCACACTTGTGCGTGCCTTGCCTCAGTTAACCAGAGCTACTCATAGTTGGGCAAAGATGTCAGAGAGTTTGGGAGATTTTGCTTGCATCTGAAGCCATCATTGGCATGAAAAATTAAATTATTATTTTGAACATGTATTGCTCATTTGCATTGTATACTCAAGCATTTCTGTGCTATTTATTGTTTTTCTTCCACTTGCTTATAATTTTATGTTGCATTTTTACACTGCTGTAAGGGCTGCTGCTCTGCATCTCCAGTATTCTAAATACACTGTATCTAATGTTTTCAGCACTTATACGATCAAGGAGCAACTAGTCTGCATGCTGAGTAACACTGATGCATTTAGTTAACTCTAGATTATATTATTACAGTGCTTAGGACTACTGCTGCTCAAAGATCAACCAGTTTGGGCTGGACAACAACACCAAATAGGTTAGCTGTAGATTACAGTAGGACCTCACCCATCCAGTTGCAAACATCTTCCATTCTTTTCCCCAGTAAAACATATATTAAGCACCTGCAACCATGGATAGGCACTTTTGCTGTTATTTCTGCATGGGCAGTGTAGCAATTACCTTATGTACACTGACAGCCACATAATTCTGAAACAGATGAGTGTGGTATGTGAGAGATACAGTTACGCAATGTCACTTGTGGCAATACTGTCACATAAAGGCATAAAACAATTCAAATAGTTTGTCAGTGACACACACACACACACACACACACACACACACACACACACACACACACACACACACACACACACACACACACACAACACTCACTGTACTTGCAAAGGACCAGACACATAGACCCGCATATGCAGAGGTGCTCACATGTAACTTACCCAAACCTCAAAGGCCTTGCAAGTGCAGTCCTCAGAAACTATGTATGCACACAAACATTACAATTCCCACCACAGCTCATTGTGTCTCAAATACCAAGCCCATAAGGCATAAAACCACACAACCCAATATTTTGTTCATAGGAGACTCCATTGTAAGATACACTGATGTCCCTCTCATCAGACTGGATAAGGAGAAGGTTAAAATTAGTTGCCTATCAGGGGCCAGGATTTGCCAAATCACACAAGCACTCAGGCCACTATATCCTAACTACCAGTATGACTCAGTCATAGTCTATGTGGTTATAAAAGAGCTGAGATGTGCTTGCCTGGACTATATGAAGAGAGACATGACTGAGCTCTCAGAATATGTGTCACAGGGATGTATGAGCCTAGCACTGAGCAGCATTCTATCATCTCCAAGGATGTTCATTGGTTCATAAGTCTATACTAGTCTAGTGACCACTAGGGCACTTATAAGCCTAGACATGCAACCTAAATATTATTCACAAATTTGATTTATATAGGTGGTAATTTACCGATTGCCTCTGTTCATCAGGGACATTGGAGCCAAACCAGGGTTGAATTTTCTATTACCCATCCCTTCATCCAAGCTGCACTTAAAAAGAGATAAGGATGAACTCTGCTTCACATATATGGGGAACCTGTTCCAGAGAATGAAAATTCTCAGAGAAACATATCTGCCTCTCCAACATGTCCTATTTATGTTGTAAGCAAAATTTAGGTCTTTTAATCTAGAAGTTCTGATATTGTTTGTTTTTTTTTTTTTTGATGTGCAAAAAGCCAATCAAAACAGGATCCAGGGATGCCCTGTATGCCAGGAAAAGATTACCACAGACGTTTGTATGATACCAAGTAAAGACACAGGGCTTTGAGACAATTAGCATAGGAAATTCTGTTTACTGTTTGTATTCTGTTCGAAAGAAACCTTTGTGGATGTTCCACTTGCTGCATGTGTCTGGTCAGGTACATACCGAAGGGGCATTATACTCCATGATAGGTCTGATGAGGACTGCATACAATAGTATAATGACCTTTCTGGACCTAGATGCTATGCCCTTGCTTGTAAATTGAGCAACATAGAAAAATTGTCTTACTGTCTTGGACAAATGCCAGTCAAAGGCTAAAATTTCCCAGATCCCTGATTAATGAATCAATTTTTAAGGGTGTTTTATTGATGACGTAGTTACCCAGGGTTACAGACTTCCCAAAAGTTACTATAATGCATTTCTTATTAATGAGTTTTAAGCTATGGTTTTGGCACAAAGCATTTTGTATGTATTAGTATTTCCTGAAGGGTGTTCTTATCTTGGGGGGGGGTTAATGACAGCTTCCAGTTTGCAATCATCTACAAACTTGGTTAGCTCAAGGCCTTTTACATTGGCTTTGACATCTGATAAGTAGATGCCAAAGAGGAGTGGGCCTACCACACAGCCTTGGGCGACTCCACTCGAGACCAGCTTCTTTGTGGAGATGGCTTCACCAATTTTTCACCTCCTAGGTCATATCAGTGAGCCAGCTAGCTATCCAGCATGTTATAGTTTATACCTAGTTCCATAAGTTTGTTGACAATGCTAGAATGGGATACTGTATCAAATGCTTTAGCTAGATCTAGGTAGGTATTATGCACTGTTTTCCCCTCATCCATTGCCTCAGTGACCTTTTCGAAGAAGTCCACTAGATTCACTAAGCATGACCTTCCTTTGACAAAGCCAAACTGTGATGGATCCAGTGTCTGAAAGTCTCATGTCTTTGTTGATAATTCTTTCCATGGCTTTACAGATAAGACTAGTTAGACTAATAGGGCTGTACTTTCTAGGATCTGTTGATGGCCCTCCATTATGAAGGGGGTGACTGTTGCAGTCTTCTATTAACATGGCACAATGCCTGTTTTAGGACTATTGTTAAATAATTACTCCAGGTGTCCTGATAGGTCATATTTTAACTATTCAGGAGACATCCTGAGATCTTATTTGGACCAAGTGAGGCTGTGTTCTTGGCTTTAATGAGTGCAACCAGTACATGTTCCATAGTTATAGCTGGAAGGGTTATGTTTGAGGGCATTTTTGAGAGTGGATGGTTGTGGGTGAAGGGGGGGAGGGTAAAGTTGCAACTGAATTTGTCTACTAACAGGTTTGCTATATTGCCAGGCTCAGTGAATGTAGCACCATTAACCACCAGTTCAGCTCGTTACTTTGTGCTGTCCATGAGGATTCTGACATAACTGTAAAAGGCAACATGGTTATCTTTCATGTGGGAGGTAATCTTAGCCTCAAATATGTTTTTGCTTGACCTAATTAGCCCTCTTAGTTGCCTATTTACTTCAATGAGAGAGTTTTTGTTTTTATGCAAATAACCCTTCCTGATTTTTGCCATGATCTTTTTCCTTTTGTTGCATATCATGCTTAATTTTGGAGGCCACCAGGGTGGTTTGTTTCTGTGGATAGTCCTGGGCTTACTTCTTGTAGGTACAGCAGTCTCTATGCAGCCATTGACTTGATTGTACAGAGTTTCTGTGAGCAATTCAGCATAGGTTGCTGTGTTCTCTGAATTTGGAGGGGCATTTTATGTTGACAATACATCACTTCAGGAAATTTGCCTAGGAATTGTTCCAAACTGTTACCAGTTTTAATAAGATTATGGAGTTGATTTTGATTTTGAAGGAGATAGCTTTATGGACGTACCTTACCAGGGAGGATGAGACATTCTTTGGGGGGTGCATCATTCTCCCATATTTGCAAGCATGAGATCCTGTATAATGGAGCCTCTAGTGGGTGTGTTCACTATTTGTTCTAGGATCTCTGTATAGGATTCCAAGTCTATAATGAGGTAATTAAAGTCTCCCAAGAGTAGGGTGTTAGGTTGAATGGTAAGTGTCTCCAGTAGGTCCAACCATGCATTGTGAGCTTTTTGGGACATGAAAGGTGACGTATGGCTGACTAGAATATGATATGTGATCTTATCTATGGTGATCTGCATGTTTAGGTACTCCAGCACATCATCCTGTTTGACCACCCTAGAGGTATGCTTGTTATTTATGTATATTGAGGCACTTCCTCCTTTAGCCCTTGTCTGTGCAGCTACTGGTCTAAAAGTGAGGAAGGCACTGAAACCTTACACTGCCAGGATACATTCTGCTGCTTTAAACCATGTCTCGGTAACTGCACAGATTTCTATATTCTTGAGTGTGAGGATGGCTTGAAGGAAGTATAGTTTTTTTTTTTTTTGCTTTAGGTTCCTGTCTTTGAGCAGTAACACCTTGAGTTTCAGTTTAGTTGATTTTGCTATGTTGGTAGTATTGTCAATTTGGCATTGTTTAAAAAATTTTAGCCAGTACTCAAAAGCCTAGAAGGGAGAGGTGCAGACTACCCTTGACACAGCAACATGGTCTGTTAACCATGTTGTCCTAAGATGAAAAATATTGGATCCACTTAGAATGACATTAGAAGGACATCCAGTTGTTGAAATCAGTCATTTCTTGTTCATATTGTGGCATCATGCTTGGTGATGATAACATGCTGCTCAGTGCTAGGGTCATACCAGCCTGAGACACATTGTCTGAAAGCTCCATAATATAAAACAGTGTAAGAAACTTCTCTGTGTGGAATATTTTCAGTCTATATATTTCTAGTTAATCACTGTATATAATCAGATCAGACAATAGTAGTAGATGTAGCGAACGTAAACTCGTCAAGTCAAAAAGTAATAATAGAAAATATATAATTCTACAGCATTACTAAGTATTCGAAAGTAATTCAAGCAAGGCAGGCAGTCTGTTTCCAGTCGAAAATCCTTTATTAAGTACACAGACAAGCGATCCAAGTAAAACAAAAATAGAAATAGAAATAAAAATAGAAAAATAGAGTAATGTTGTTTTACTTGGATCGCTTGTCTGTGTACTTAATAAAGGATTTTCAACTGGAAACAGACTGCCTGCCTTGCTTGGATTACTTTCGAATACTTAGTAATGCTGTAGAATTATATATTTTCTATTATTACTTTTTGACTTGACGAGTTTACGCTACTTCTACTACTATTGTCTGATCTGATTATATACAGTGATTAACTAGAAATATATGGACTGAAAATCTTCCACACAGAGAAGTTTCTTACACTGTTTTATTTTTAGACCCACTACACTTTAGTGGGTTGTTTTAAGACTTCGGGGATACAATGGAGATTACTTGTTTTTTAAAGCTCCATAATATCTCTCTTCATATAGTCCAAGGTAGCACATCTCACATCATTTACACCTACATGGACTATGACAGAATCATACTGGTACCTGTGGCATAATGATTTGAGTGTGTGCATGATTTGGTGGTTTCTAGTACCAGATAAGCAATTAACAGTTATTTTCTCCTTGTTCACCCTGGTTAGAGGGGCATCAGTATATCCTACAATGGAGTCCCCTATGATAAGAGGCCTGGGAAATATGTTTGCTTGCATTAAAGGCTTAGTGTTTGGGGCTCCACTGAGAGTGACAGTATGTATGGAGGCAGGTGCTGTTTTTTCTGAGTGCCTTCAGGCTTACTGAGGCATACCTTTAACAATGGGTGCTAGGCAATCTTTGTTGTTTAAGAAGATTGCTTTTAAGTGCATCAGCATACATTAGTCTACATGTGTGTGTTGTGTACCCCGTGAGGTAGGTGTTGAGTGAGGTGGTTCAACAACCTGATGTGCACTTGTAGCCTACAGTGTCATTTTGTAAATATAGCTCTTATACACTATGTCTTCTTAATTTAGGATTAAGTGGTTGTTACTAAACATTGTTTCCTGCTTTTCCTATAACTAGTCTAGTCCAGATACAGACTTGCTGTATCCAGGACTATTTGTAAGTATCTGAGCCCCCCGTCCCCAAGCCTTTTTGTGTTGGAGGGAAGCCTTCTAGCTTAGCAGGTGGAGCGGTAAGCACTAGGTAGCCTATCTACCACAAGAGGAGTGGTTTCTGGCCCAGAAATTGTAGTTTATTGGCCATGTGGGCAGTTTTTCCATCCCTTTCAACTTTCTGGTTTAAAAGCCTGCATGTGCGCTTGTTTCCCACCTTTCCTGTAACTAGTCTAGTCCAAATACAAACTTGCTGTATCCAGGACTGTATGTAAGCTTTTGAGCTCCCTAAGCCTTTCTGTGTTGGAGGGAAGCCTTCTAGCTTATCAGTGGCAGTGGTAAGCACTAAGTTGCCTATCTACCATAAAAGGAGTGGGTTCTGGCCCATAAATTGTAGTTTATTGGCCGTTTGGGCAGTTTTTCCATCCCTTTCAACTTTCTGGTTTAAAAGCCTGCATTTGCATGGGTCTGTGGTGTTTAAGCTCCACAAATCCAGTTTTGGCATCCTGCAGACTGCGAGAGCATCAGGAAGGAGAAAGAGACACCCTTAAGTGCCTCTATTTTGACTGTTTCCTAATTTACTGCTTTCTGCACTTATTTTTAGTCATTTTTTACATTTAATTGCATTTATTTAAACTGTATTTGCCTTAATATTGCTACACACTCAAGTGTGCTAGCTTGCCCTGCATTTGAATTGTTTTTACTGCTGTTTTAGCTGCTTTTCTGTTTTAAAAAAAAGTTCTAAGCTTGTTTCCCACCTTTCTTGTAACTAGTCTAGTCCAGATACAGATTTGCTATATCCAGGACTGTTTGTAAGCTTCTGAGCCCCCACAAGTCTTTCTGTGTTGGAGGAAGCCTTCTAGCTTATCAGTGGGAGTGGTAAGCATGGGTTTGTGCTTGTTTAAGCTCCGTGCAGTGGTACCGAGCTGAGGTAAACTATTACTGGTTCCAGAAAGTCTGCTCCTCAGTTTTTCACTTAGATCTTGCTAGTTCTTTCTCTCTCTCTCTCTCTCTTGCACTTCAAATAGCTTAATTGCTTTGTACTTCAACACGTTTTTGTAGAAATTATTGTAGCACACCTAAGTTCCATCAGCACTAGTCGTTCTTCATTTAAATAGCTGCAGTACTTAGTAGTTATGACCACCCCTCCTTGCATGATTAAAGGGCAGTTTCCTGTGCTTTCTCCTATTAACCTGGTGCACTTGGGCATTCTGAGGCAGTTTAGCAACTGCGTCATGTACACAGACAACCCTCTCCTCTTACATCCCAAAACTCAAACTTGTGAGAGATGCACTTATATCACCAAATTAGAAGCTATGCACTCTCCAGCCAAGACCGCATTAGCTGGTCAAGAGGAGAAGATCAACACCTGCACCACACCACATGGAACACATATCCATCCAGTACACCCACCACCACAGCTCTCACATAGAAACACAAACCACATGCCCACCTTCGCAGAGGCTTTCAACAGAAATTTACCTAAACAGCAGATACCTCCAAGACAGAAACTCACTAGACCACCACAACACAGCACAAACCACAGGACACATAGCTCACCTCCACAGTGTGCCCCTCAACCTAAGCCCCTAAGGCTAAACATCTTGCCCAATGCACTAATCATGTGTGACTCAATAGTGAAGCACACAGATGTTCCACTCACTAGGTTGAATAAGGAGAAGGCAACAGTCAGCTGACTATCTGGTGCCAGAATCTGACACATAACACACGCACTCAGGTCACTCCACAACAAGTACAAGTGTGACTCTGTCACTGTCCATGTGGATGTGAATGACCTGAGATGCACCTCCCTGGACTACATGAAAAGAGACATGGAGGATATCTTGGATTATGTTGCCAAGGCAGGTATGAACCTAGCCCCGACCAGTATCCTACCGTCACCCAGAATAATTCCGCAGTACAAACAAAAAATGATTGACTTCAACTATTGTCTAAGTTTCTGCTGTCATTCTAAGGGGATCCAGTGTCTGTCTGCTTGGGATGACATGATTGACAGACCTCGATGCTTTGCCAGAGGTGGCCTGCATCTGTCACCCCTGGGTTTCTGGGTATGGGCTAAGGCTCTTGCCACCCCTATAGTGCCTTTTTTAGGCGGTGTTACAAAGACCGAATTACCACCGCAACAGCTATGAATAAATGCAATCTGAGGGTCATGCTGCTCAATGCTAGAAGTCTAAATCTCAAGATGCACTCACTCAAGCACTCCTCAAAATAGAGAATATCAACATTTGTGCTGTAATGGAGACCTGGTTTAAAGCAGCAGAAAGCACCCCTGCGCTACCAGGCTATAACTCATTCCACACCTTTTGGCCCTGAAACATGGACCGAAGCTCAAAAGGTGGTGGTGTCTCCATATTCATAAAGGATATGCCCACCTCCAGACTAGTAGCCCAGCATAATACATTTGAGATACTTCAGGTACAATTAACATTGGGTAAGATGGAGATCCAGGTCATAGCTTGCTATAGGTCCCCAACCATGTTCCTAGACTCTCCCTCCACGTTCCTATGCACCCTGGAATATATCAAGGTCCATCCCAACATTCTCATACTAGGAGACTTCAACTACCCCTCCATCAACTGGGAAAACTACTGAAGCACCAATACACTAGTCCAATGCTTCCTGGAATTCATCATTTCCAATGCCCTGGACCAGCTGATTCTGACCCCCACTAGAGGAAGCAACATCCTTGACCTGGTTATTACTAACATGGGTGATCATTGCTCTACACCAATAGTCAATCCCTCCCTGTTCAGATCCAACCATAAACTAATCACCATGGAAATCCACATCTCACCCACACCCGCTGCAAAAGTAATCACCTTTAAAAACTTCTCCAAACCTGACTTTGGGCTCTTAAAAATAGAGATGGCTAACTTAATGGCACCCATGCCAATGGAAACTAACTGTAAGACTGCTAACTCATACACCAATGCACTGTATGAACATGTACATAAATGCATGGAACTAGCCATACCCAACAGAATCAAGACCCGCTCCTCCAAAAAAAGGAAGCCAATCCGGTGGTCTTCTGTCATTAATAAACTCTATAACAGAAGGAAGAAACTGTTGCAGAAAAAGGTGAAATCCCAAGACAGGAAAAACTCCCTTATTACCCTCAACTAAAAGTTGAGATCCCTTATCAAATCCTGCAAAGCTAGCTATGAAGACAGAATTGTGGCAGACACTAAAAACAATAACACAGCCTTCTATAGTTATATCAAGAACCTCCATGGCAATACCCATATTTGCTCTGAGTTACTGCACAATGGTACCTCCTATACTGAGCCAACAGATATTGCCAACATACTGGCCGACAGATTCAGTGCCAACTTTACCCCCCCCAAAGGACCAATCACAATACCGGAAGAATGCCAGGCCCCCAGCATTACTGCAGTACAGGTTAAAGCTGCATTGTCCAAGGCCAAGAATACAGCTTCCATGGGACCTGATAATATCCATTGCTGTGTTCTACATGAACTACAAAGTGAACTGGTACCACATCTGTGTGCCCTGTTCAGTCACAACCTCACCTCAGTCTTTGTCCTAACGAATGGCGCATTGCTACAGTCATCCCTCTCCATAAAGGGGAGCGACTACAGATCCTGGGAATTATCACCGCATTAACCTGACAAGTCTGATATATAAAGCTATAGAGTGCATCATCAGGGACCTGATTAACAAAGATATATGAAATCTCCAAAGTCTAGACCCCACGCAATTTGGTTATGTGAAAGGGAGATCATGCCTGCTCAACCTGGTTGACTTCTTTGAGTCAGTCACCAGGGTTGTGGATGAAGGTAAGGCAGTGCATACAGCCTATTTCGATCTGGCCAAGGTATTTGATACCATTTTTCACTCGGGAATTACTGATAAACTCAACAAACTAGGCATCAACCCCTATATCACTAGGTGGGTTGCAAATTGGCCCAGAGATAGAACACACAGTTTGAAAGTAGCAGACTCAAGTCAGACTGCAAATCAGTCATGAGTGGAGTCCCACAGGGATCGGTCCTGGGTCCTCTCCTTTTGGGCATCTACTTCTCAGAAGTCCAGGCTAACACAAAGGGACTCTGGCTGACCAAGTTTGCAGATGACTGCAAGCTGGAAGCCATTATTAACTCCCCAAGTTATGCAAACTTCCTACAGAAAGGCCTCACTGAGTCCAATGACTGGTGTCAAAACCATGGCCTTAAGCTTATTGTCAAAAATGTGTTGTCACCCCCTTTGGTAAAAACTCAGTTCCCACTAATTACCACATCGATGGGAGCCCACTAAACAATGAAGGCATTATAAGAGATCTGGGGATGCAGGTTGACAGCAACCTTTCCTTTGACCACCACATTGCCACTGTGGTCAGAAAGTCCTTCTATGTGGCACATCTCATTACCAAGGGTTTTGCATCCAGGAAGAAAGAGGTCATTGTCTCTCTCTACTCTTCCCTCATTAGACCAATCATCGAGTATAATGACTCATTTGGCTTGTACCTCACTAGACATCTGCAACAGCTGGAGAGACCACAGAAGTACCTAACATGTGTTTAATGCCTAAGGAGCCTAGGCATTAAACACGTCATACATGGACAGACTCAAAAGACTCCAGCTATTCTCTGTCTCATATCACCTACTTAGAGGTGATCTCTGCTTGACTTACAAAGCCATGTCTGACTCAGCTCTGTTAGAAATGCTACATCTAAAGAAATCCCAATCCCTTCACACCACACACGCCAGACACCTCAACCTCATTACCACAGTCAACAGAACATGCTGGAGGGACAAGCTCCTCACCCAGAGGCAGCCCATCCTCTGGAATAGACTTTGCATACATGTCAAGCAGAGCACCTCGCTGTCCCTCTTCAAGAGAAACCTTGATGGGTGGATGGGTAATAGAAAGTTTACCCCGGGGATCACTCCAGTGGTTCTACTTGATAGAGGCACTGGGAACTAATGTCGGGCGGCACAATGCCATTGCTATTTGCTAGGCTTGTAAAGGCTCCAGGGCTATTAGCCTAGGACACACCTATGAATCTATGAGACAATTGCTGTGTTGTCTCAAGATGTCCAAATTCACCAAGATGGCTACAGAGAAGTTAGGAAATTGCATATCCATACTGTCCAGTTCTTTGATTTATGAGCTACAAGAAGGTGGTTATTGGTGTTAGAAGATTTATTAAGTTTGCTTTTTCTGAGGAGATTATCCTATAAATTACTAAATTCTACTAACTTTGATGTTTACACAGTGCTGAATTCAACTAAGTCTGTAGGCATTGCCTCTTAACTCCCAAGCAGCTGTTCTTAGCTTGCTGGTCTACAACGTATTTGCACTTGATTTAGCAATCAAAGGAACGCAACATTGCCTGGATGGCACTGGATAGAAATAAAACACTGCTTGAATGCAGGCTAGGACTCCAGGCTTTGCTGGGCTACTGGAAAGTGAGCAGGAGACAATATGTAGTAAAGGAAGTTTACTCAAGAACAATACTGGTTTGCTGGGTGGGCACTTATTGTCATGGATCTTTGATGCCACAATACCAACAGAAAATGACGGTCTTTAATAATTGGCTTGGTTACTGGAGTCATTCTAAACAAATCCAATATTTGTCACCATGGGAGAACATGATAGACAGGCCATGCTGCTTTGTCCGAGATGGTCTTCACTTTTTACCACTAGGGTTTCAGAAACTGACATAAACATTATCCATCCCATAGTCCATTTTTTAGGCATTGTCAAACAGAAAAAACCTTCTAATGTAGCAAAAGCTACTCAGGATAAACAGAAGATATTACTGCCAATGCTAGGAGTCTCAACATGAAAGTACACTGCTTGTAGCACTCCTCACCCTGGAGAATGCTGACATCTGTGCAGTTACTTTAACTTGGATCAAAAACATTGAAAGCACTCTAGCAGTGCATGGCTATAATGCCTTACACATGTTCCGATCACTCACAACACATGAAAGGGCAAAAAGTGAAGGTACATCTATCTTCATAAATGATAAGCACACATCAAGACTGGTCAAACAATATGACATGCTTGAGCTACTCCATGTCCAACTAACCACAGGAAAAATCAATTACCATATCCTTGTTAGCTGCCTGTCCCCCACCATGAACCAAGAAACTCATACATCAAACCTGAATTTACTACATTCACTTACCATTCAGCCCTATACCATACTCATGGGGGATTTCAAGTACACCTTGATTACCTGAGAAGCATACATGACCACTACAATGTAGGCGCAAAGATTTCTAGACTTTGTCAACGCAAATGCCTTGGAGCAGCTAGTCCTCTCCTACTAGAGGTACAAATATCCTAGACCTGGTAATCACAAATATGGGAGAGCATTGCACCTTCCAAGTGTAATATCCTCACTGGTTAGATCCAATCACAAATCAGTCTTCCTTGAAATAAATATAAAACTAGAACCCTCACTTAATCCCAAAAACTTTAAGAACTTTTCTAAGGCAAACTACCTTCAATTAAGTGATGGCATATCTAGTTTCCAAGTTACCCCAAACCCAGAAAACACAGAAGCCTTTGTGAAGATGTACACAAAAGCTCTATATGACCATATAAGCAACTGCACAGAAACAGCAGCACCAAACCAAAATAAGCCTAGGACAAACTGCAAAAACAAGCCACCCTTATGGACCCCTGGTATAAACAGGCTGTACAATAAAAGGAAAAAAATCCTGTCTAGAAGCAAGACAGAATGTGCACAACAGAGCAAAATCTCCCTCATTAATTTAAACAAGCAAATCAGGGGAATAGTCAAGTCTTCAAAAGCAAA
>NC_056725.1:1075491739-1075509239 GCF_019279795.1 Protopterus annectens
ACTCTCTTGAAAAGTGTTTGTTCTAGTGTATGTAATGTTACACAGACCTTGATTTCCACCTGGATGGGTTCTTCAAAATTTACGCAGGGCCTCAGGTGAGGGCAGCAGAGGTTGCATATTTATTTATTTATGTACGTATGCATATTTATATATGTATATACTGTTTGGGTGTGTGTGTGTTTTCTGTAATTAAGTGTTTGTGTGTGTGTGTGTGTGTGTGTGTGTGTGTGTGTGTGTGTGTGTGTGTGTGTGTGTGTGTGTGTGTGTGTGTGTGTGTGTGTGTGTGTGTGTGTGTGTGTGTGTGTGTGTGTGTGTGTGTGTGTGTGCGTGTGTGTGTGTGTGTGCGTGTGTGTGTGTGTGTGTGTGTGTGTGTGTGTGTGTGTGTGTGTGTGTGTGTGTGGATTAAGACCCACAGAAACATCTCTCTCTCTCTCTCTATGTATTTATTTTATTTTATTTTATTTTTTATTTTACATTTGTTGACTGGGAAAGTCCGACTGGAACAAGGTCTATTTACCGCAGTGGCCCCGGGAGAAAAGCTCCACTTTAATTAAACAATAATTGCAAAAGGTTATAAGACAAGCAAAAAACACACAAGAAATAATACATATCTGCAATGGATTTGTTTTTAGCAAGCTTAAATTGCAGAAAAAAATGGCCTCAGATGTTAGTCAACTGAGGAGTTTTCAACACTGTAGCATGAAGACAGTAAGAAGAAGTAGTGAGGAAAAGAGAAGGAAAGTATTTATGTAATGCATGGACAGAGCCAGGAATCCATAAGGAAAGTATTTATGTAATGCATGGACAGAGCCAGGAATCCATAAGGAAAGTATTTATGTAATGCATGGACAGAGCCAGGAATCCATAAGGAAAGTATTTATGTAATGCATGGACAGAGCCAGGAAACTATAAGGAAAGTATTTATGTAATGCATGGACAGAGCCAGGAATCCATAAGGAAAGTATTTATGTAATGCATGGACAGAGCCAGGAATCCATAAGGAAAGTATTTATGTAATGCATGGACAGAGCCAGGAAACTATAAGGAAAGTATTTATGTAATGCATGGACAGAGCCAGGAATCCATAAGGAAAGTATTTATGTAATGCATGGACAGAGCCAGGAAACTATAAGGAAAGTATTTATGTAATGCATGGACAGAGCCAGGAAACTATAAGATGTGACTTAAGTGAGTTTTTGAACTGTGTTATATATGATGCAGAAGATACATTATGGGTGAGGTTATTCCACTTTCTAGCTATGGTATAAGAGAATAGAGCTTTGCCAGCAGTGTTGTTAGCATTTGAGATACACAGGAGAGGTTTGTTTGTAGAACGGAGAGGACGATTTTCTGAGTATTGGGTCAGTAGTTGGTTTAGTGCTGGAGTTTTGTGAGGATGCGTTAGAATGTTGTAAGCAAGAACTAGTTGGTGGTAACTAAGTAACTGAGAAAGTTCTAGCCACTGAAGTTCCCTTAGGGCTAGGCAGCGATGGCTTCTAAAAGCAGAATTATTGGCAAATTTCACAAGTTTATTCTAACATGATTCAAGTGTGTCTAGGTCCAATTTCCTGACCTGGGTTAGGATTGGTGTTGCATACATTAGGGTAGACAATGGGTGGGTTTGGGCTAGGGTGACCCGTGCTTGATCTGATAGGAAGTTTTTGTGTCTGTATAGAGTTCCCATTTTTATGAACTTTTTTGATGGTTTGAGAAATATGGACATCAAAGTGAAGATTTTTGTCTTTTTCTACACCAAGAAATTTAGTATGGCGAGAGGGAGAAATTACAGTGCCATTACTGGAGGTGATAGTAAAGGAAAGAGGAGAGGTTTTAGATTTGTTGGGGGTAAAAAGAAGTAATTTAGTCTTATTGGGATTTAGGATAAGTTGGATATCAGTAATCCATCTTTCCATGGAGTTGAAGGATTCCTTGGTAAATTGCTGTAAAGTGGTTAGGGATGGGGCTGAGCAGATTGGCACTGAATCATCTGTGTACTGTATAAGTGAGGCATGGTGGGTGGAGGTGTGCAGTTTGTTGGTGAAAATGGAGAATAATAATGGCCCCGATATTGAGCCTTGTGGTACTCCTATGGTAGTTGGCAGGAGAGGTGATAGCACACCTTGCCATTGGACAAATTGTTTCCTGCCAGATAGATAGTTTTTGAACCAGGCAATAGGAGTGGGGGCAGAGAACAGGGAGGATAGAGTGTCTAATAGTATGGTATGTGAGATAATCTCAAATGCTTTGGAGAGATCTAAGAATATAGCTGATACAAAATTGTTGTTGTTTCTAAGTTGGTTAACCTGATTATTAAAAGAGAGAAGTGCAGTAGTTCATAGGTTGGTACTAGGCTATAGGCCCTAGGGCCTATACAAGCCTAGCCATAACAATTCCCTGGATATTTCTTCCCACAATATTTACTTCCATGGACTAGCAGGGCGACTGACGTGATCCCCGGGGTGAATTTCTTATTTCCCATCCAATCGTCAAGGTTCCTTTTGAAGAGGGCCAAGGAGGCGCTTGGCTTGACATGTATGGGCAGTCTATTCCAGAGTATGGGGAATCTCTGGGTCAGGAACCTATCCCTCCAGCATGTTGTGCTATGATTTGGGCAGAAGTCATTCTGTGTGATGGAGAGGAGATTATGTAAATTCAGGAAGTGCATAACTTGTGTGTAAATACACTTTTCAAGTAGCTTAGATAGGGGAGGTAAGATAGGAATGGGGCAGTAGTTTGTTAGGTCATAGGAGTTGCCACCTTTGTGAAGAGGGATAATATATGAGACTTTCCATAGTTGAGGTATGCAGGCTTCCTGTATGGAGCAGTTGATAAGACTTGAGACAGGGTAAGCTAAGGACTCAGCTGCTATTTTTAGGAAGTTAGCAGTTATACCATTGGCTGCAAGAGTGGTAGGTTTCAGTTTTAAGAGTAGTTTTTTAATTATAGAGGTTGGAACAGATGAGAGAGTAAAGGATGGTATATTATTGGGACTTGTGGTTGAAGTAGATATAGAGTTATTTGTGGATAGTTGGGCAGATAATGACAGAATAGATTCTGTGAAGTGATTATTAAATTGAGAAGCTATGTCATATTAGTGTTGGTGTTGGGAGGTGGGGTTGTAGTTTTGCCGGGTTTTATAGGGAACTGATAGCTTGCCAAAACCTTTGGGGGGTTTTGGAATGTTTGTCTTGGATACCTAGGAAGCAGTTCTGTTTATCCAGTTTTGTTTGTTTTTTGGCCTGATTCCTAAGTTGTTGGTAGTTTTGTCTGTCTAGGCTAGTGTTATTCTTTTTCCAGATCTTCCAGGCTTTATCTCTGGACTTTAGTAAGGCTCTTGTGTTCCTACTTAGCCATGGGGCATAGTTTGCTTTAGCTCTAATTTTTCTAATGGGAGCGACTGTATTAAGGACATTGGTAAAAGTACTGTTGAAGAAATCAACTGCCTGGTCTAATTCTAGAGTTTGTAATAGATGCCAGTTACATTGTTTTAACATACTGTTAAGAATTTGTGGGTTTAGTTTGTGTTCATCCCTAGTTTGCTTATAAACTAAGGGTTTGGATATGTTTACACATTTCCGAAGGAGGAATGTAGGGAAGTGATCACCAAGCTCATTTCACTCTAGTGGATTCTTGGATGAGTTGTGAGAAGAACCCAAATAAGTTAATATTGTTAGAGGGGTTGTTAGAGTTGCAGGCACGGCAGTCTAAATTTGGGTCACCTAATAGGATAGTTTCCTGAGGCAGGTTATCTCTAGTCCACTGTAAGATTTCCTCGATTATGGGAGAGTTATTTCTTGGAGGGATGCAACTAAAGAGAATGCTGATTCTCTTTTTGTAGTTTAGAAATAAAACTAAGCCTAATGTTTTGGCATTCAGAAATTTGGGTAGAGGAGTTTGCAGATGTTGGAGGTTGAATGTGTTTTTAAATAGAACAGCAACTCTGCCTCCCTTCCTACCACCTCATAGGTTCATAGGTTCATGGGTAGGTACTAGGCTATTGGCCCTAGGGCCTATACAAGCCTAGCCAAAAGGTACCCTGGCTTTAGCCACCCAAGAAAATTATTTCCTTGTGCCCCTGTCAAGCAGAACCACAGAAGTGATCTTAGGATGAATTTCCTATTATCCATCCAGTCATCAAGATTTTTCTTGAAGAGTGCTAATGAGGAGCTCTGTTTGACATAGATAGGTAGTCTGTTCCAAAGTATGGGAAGTCTCTGGGACAGGAATCTATCCCTCCAACATGTTCTGTTTATTGTGGTGACAAGATTTAGGTCCCTAGAGCGTGTAACCCGGAGGGATTGGGATTCCTTTAAGTGGAGCATGTCCAACAGCTCTGGGTTTGACATAGCTTTGTATGTTAGGCAGAGATCGCCTCTAAGTAGGCGATATGCAATGGAGAAAAGCTGGAGTTTTTTGAGTTGGTCTGCGTAAGGCATCTGTTTGAGGCCAGTAATCCTCTTTGTGAGGTATTTTTGCGGCCTTTCCAGTTGTTTTAGATGTCTTGTGAGGGACATACCAAAAGGAGAGTTGTGCTCTATAATGGGTCTAATGAGTGATGAGTAGAGGGGAACAATGACCTCTTTTTTTCTGAATGAAAAACCTTTTGTGATGAGGTGTGCCATGTAGAAGGATTTCCTGAACACTGTGGCAATGTGATTATCAAAGGAGAGACTACTGTCCACCTGTGTCCCAAGGTCCCTTATCACACTTTCGGTGTTAAGTAGACTACCGCCTATGTGGAAATTCTTGGGTACAGAGTTTTTACCAAAGGGGATGACAACGCACTTTTTGGCATTGAGCTTGAGACCATGGCTTTGACACCAGGCATCTGTCTCAGGGAGGTCCTTTTGTAGGATGTCCACATTGTTAGGAGTTTCGATTATGGCTCCTAGTTTGCAGTCATCTGTGAAAATAGTTAACCAAAGACCTTCTGTGTTAGCCGGTACTTCAGAGATGTACATACCAAACAGGAGAGGACCCATCACTGAATCCTGTGGTACACCACTTGTCACTAGTCTGAAGTCTGATTTGGAGTCTGCTACTTTCACAGTGTGGGTTCTGTTAGTAAGCCAGTTGGCAACCCATCTTGTGACATAGGGATTTATACCTAGTTTAGTGAGTTTATCTATAATTCCAGAGTGGGGGATGGTGTCAAATGCCTTGGCGAGATCTAGATAGGCTGTGTGAACCACCTTACCTTCATTTATGGCTTTGGTGACTACTTCAAAGAAGTCTATCAGGTTTAGGAGACATGATCTGCCTTTTAAAAACCCGAACTGTGTGGGGTCCAAAGTTTGGAGATCTCCACTGTCTTTGTTTATGAGTTCCATGATGATACTTTCCATGGCCCTGCAGACCAGGGTCTTCAGGCTAATGGGGCGGTAGTTCCTGGGGTCTATTGTGCCCCCCCATTTGTGGAGTCGGATAACCATCGCGATGCACCATTCAATGGGTACAAAGCCTGAGGTGAGGCTTTGATTGAACATGGTACTTAGGCGGGGTACCAATTCATTCTGTAGTTCATGTAGAATGCAGCCTGGGATGTTGTCAGGTCCCATGGATGCTGTGTTCTTGGCTTTGGAGAGTGAGGTTTTTACCTATGCTGCTGTAATTACAGGAACATTGCATTCTTCCGGTATAAAGATGGGCCCTTTAGGGGGTGAGAGGGGGGGTAAAGTTAGCACTGAAACTATCTGCCAGAATGTTGGCAATATCAGTTGGTTCTGTATATTTAGTGTCATTGTGATGTAACTCAGAGCAGATCTGAGTGTTGCCATTGAGATTCTTGACATAGCTATAGAATGCTTTGTGGTTGTCTTGAGAATCAGTGGCAATTTTGTTTTCATAACTGGCTTTGAAGGATTTTATGAGGGATCTCAGCTTCTTACTGAGGCTGACCAGGGAGCTCCTCCAATCATGGGATTTTACTCTTTTTTGCAACAGTTTCTTTCTTCTGTTGTAGAGTTTGTTTATGGCAGAAGACCACCAGATTGGCTTCCTTTTTTTTGGAGGATAGCATCTTGGTTCTATTAGGGATAGCACGATCCATGCACTTGTGTAAGTGCTTATAAAGTGCATTTGTGCAGGATTCAGCAGTCGTACCTCTATTGTCCATCTGCATGGGTGTCATGAAGTTTGCCACTTCTGTCTTATGAAGCGTGAAGTTGGCTTTGGAGAAATTTTTTACGGTTGTTTTTCTAATGGGGGGTGGGAGCGGGATGTGGATGTCTAGGGTGGTTAGCTTGTGGTTGGATCTGACCAACGAGGAGCTGACCTCTGGTGTGGAACACCGGTCGCCCAGGTTGGTGATGACCAGGTCTAGGATATTGCTGCCCCTGTTGGGGTTGTGGATAAGTTGATCCAAGGCATTGGAATTGATGATTTCCAGAAAACATTGAGCAAAAGAATTGGTACATGAGTAGTTTTCTCAGTTAATGGTAGGGTAGTTGAGATCACCCATCATTAGAGTGTGGGTTGTACCTTAATATTTTCCAGTGTATCAATAAAAGAGGAGTGGGAATCCTGGGGCATGGTGGGGGATCTGTAGCAAGCTACAATCTGGATTGCGGTTTTGCCCAGAGTTAGTTGAACTTGGATAATCTCGGATGCATTATGCTGAGCAACTAGCTTGGAAGTGTGGATATCCATAATGAATATGGACTCGCCTCCACCTTTAGTGTTTCAGTGTGGGTTTGGTGGCTGAAAGGTGTGGTATGAATTATAGCCTGGTAATGCAGGAGTGCTCTCTGAAACTTTGAACCAGGTCTTTGTCACTGCACAAATGTCAGTGTTCTCCATTTTAAGGAGTGCCTTGAGTGAGTGCATTTTGAGGTTTAGACTTCTAGCATTGAGTAGCATTGCCCTAAGATTTTGCTTGCTTGTACTGTTACGATGGTGAATTTGTCATTTGAACCTTGCCTAAAAAAGGCACTATAGGGGTGGCAAGAGGCTTTGCCAGTATCCAGAATCCCAAGGGTGACAGGTGCAGGCCATCTCTGGCAAAGCAGCGTGGTCTGTCTATCATGCCATCCAAGGCAGACAGATACTGGATTCCCTTAGAATGACACCAGAAGCTTAGCCAATTGTTAAAGTCAATCATTTTGTCCTTGTATGTGGTATCATTCTGGGTGATGGCAGGATGCTACTCAGGGCTAGGGTCATACTTGCCTGGGCTACAAGATCGGAGAGCTTCTCCATGTCTCTTTTCATGTAGTCCAGGGAGGTACATCTCAGGTCATTCACACCAACACGGACAATGACAGAATCATATTTGCAGTTGTTGTGGAGTGACCTGAGTGCGTGCATTATGTGGCGGATCCTGACACCCGACAGGCAGCTGACAGTAACTTTTTCCTTGTTTAGCTTGGTGAGTGGAACATCAGTGTGCCTGACTATAGAGTCACCTATGACTAGAGTGTTGGGTACATTACACCTTATGGGCTGTAGTTGAGTGGCACACTGAGTATGTGGGCTATGTGTCATTTGAGTTGTGTTGGGGGGGTGGAGGTTGCTTGCATTTCTGCTTTGGAGGTCTCAGTTGTTTGGGCAGATTTTTACTGAGAGACTCCGTGAATGTAGGTGTGTGTTTTGTGCTTCTGTGTGTGTGTTTTGGTGGTGTAGGTTTTGAAAGACTATGTGATGAGTGTGGTGTGGTGCAAATGTTTACCTTCTCCTCTTGACTGTCTAGTCCAGTCTTCAGGGAAGAGAACTTTGCTTCCAGTTTGGCTATATAAGTGCATCTCTCACAGGTCGTAGTGTTGGGTGGTAGGAGGAGAGGGTTGTCTGTGTACATGAGGCAATCTGCATTGTCCCAAGATGCCCAGATTCATCAGGTGGACAGGAGAAAACACCGGGAGCTGACCTTTAGACATGCCTGAATAGGTGCTTATTTATTAAGTACTAAAAACTGTTTTCCTCTAGACAAGTAAGAAAAGTTGAGTGCTATATTAATTTGTAACTTATTTAGTGCTTACAATAAGTTCTGACCAAGTGCTGAACTCAAATAAACAGATTTGAGTGCTAAAACTAAAAAGCTGGCTAGTTGCAAGGGAAAATTTGAAGAGCAGAATTTATGGCACCAGGAATACTTTAACCCTAGTTAAGTGGGGGGTGGGGTGGGGGCACAGGAGTTCACAAACATTCCTGGACACAGCAAATCTGTATCTGGATAAGACCTGCCACAGGAAAGGGGGGAAGCAAGCTTAGAATTTTTTTCAGTAAAAGTGGAAATGGAGAAAGCTAGAATAGAAGTTAATTCAACGTTAAGAATCTGAGTGGGTTGGCCTTCACAAATTTTCTCTATTAGATTGAATGAACTAATGACACTAGACTGGGAGGAGTGTCACAGATCAAATATACAGTATGGGCGGGCAAATGCAAAGCCACCACAACACTAGGGAGGGTAGGTGGGAAAAATTACAGTTCCTAGCTGTAGCCACTAAATGAAAGTTTTAAACAGATCAAGGAGCAAGCAGACTCTAGAGAATGCTTTTAAATGTAAACAGACAATTATAGTAATGCACACTACAGTTCCTAGCTGTAGAACACAGAAACCTCAAAAAATCAAAAATGCACAGAAAAGCTAGGATCGAGCATGTACAAACAGAAAATAAAACTCTCAGTATGAAAAAAACAGTTTACGGTTAAGTAATTCAGTAAACATGCAATTAGAGTAATGAAACAGTATCTAGCAATGAAAAATACAGTTAAAACAATATAAAACAGTACTTAAATGCAGAGAAACAATAAAAAAAAGCTTTATAACAGTGCAAAATGTAGTAGATCAACTGTATAGCACAATTATAAGTGTTTCAGAAGTGCAGTTCAGTGAAATAAGTGTAAGAAATAACTTATCCTGCTCTTGGAATCTTAAGGAATTTCCACTTAGTTTCAGTAATGAAATACAATCCACAGCCTGAGCAATATAAGCACAACCTTTTCAAGACACAGGGTTTATGTACCAGTAAGGATGGAAGAGTTAGAAGATCAAATTACTACTCAGCCCTTGGTATTACCCAATCATTCATACTACAGAAGGTCAGGAGGCCTTGTTACTCTCAATAATAATGAAGACAGACTATCAGCAGAAAATGGCTGCCAGAAACACAGGAAACTCAAACAAAACTACCAGCCTATGCCACCTGAGCAGAACACAGAAACCACACTTTAAAAGCATAGAAAGAACACCCACAAAGAGAAAATACAAGTCTCAGTATGAAAAAGCAGTTTACAATTTAGTAATTAAATAAAAATGCAATTATAGTAATGCACACTATTACAGTTCCTAGCTGTAGCCACTAAATGAAAGTTTTAAACAGATCAAGGAGCAAGCAGACTCTAGAGAATGCTTTTAACTGTAAACAGACAATTATGGTAATGCACACTATTACAGTTCCTAGCTGTAGAACAGAAACCTCAAAAAATAAAAAAATGCACAAAAAGCTCGGGTAGAGCACTCACAAACAGAAAATACAACTCACGGTATGAAAAGCAGTTTACAGTTAAGTAATTCAGTAAACATGCAATTAGAGTAATGACACAGTATCTAGCAATTAAAAATACAGTTAAAACAGTATAAAACAGTACATAAATGCAGTGAAACAATAAAAAAGCTTTATAACAGTGCAAAATGTAGCAGATCAACTGTATAGCACAATTATAAGCATTTCAGAAATGCAGTTCAGTGAAATAAGTGTAAGAAATAATTTATCCTGCTCTTGGAATCTTAAGGAATTTCCACTTAGTTTCAGTAATGAAATACAAGCCAAAGCCTGGGCAATACAATGGAGTTTCTTTGTTTTGGGTCCTGGGTTTTAATCACATCCCAGTAATGGTTAGTATATCAGGGGAATAGTGAGCTATGAATGTGTGTAAGTCATGTAGTTTGTGAGATATGCTTCTAGAGTTAAGGTTAATAATAAGTAGGTCTGATGTCTGTTTGTTTGAGAGTATGGTATTGCATGGACCTGGGTTGGGGTGTATGTCCCCTGAGATTAGTAGCCATTTTCTAAGGAGTAGTTTGAGTTTAATTGAGTGTGCTAGCTCTGTATTAGTTCTACAAGACATTTTTCTTCTGAAAAGTGGTGTGGTCTGTGTTTTATGTATATGAAATATTGAGCTGTCATTATATAATGTGGAACAGATGAAGACATTTGTGTGAGTGTTTGTATGTGTGAAAGTATGTGTTGTGTGGAAGGTATTGTTTAATGGTGTGTTAGTATGTATGGATGTAGTGTAGGCTAGGGTGGTGAGAGTTAGCAGTAAGAGTGGTAGTATGCTTTGCATGATTTGTCTAGGTAGAGCTTGGGTATTAGAAATATTGTGGGTTGAAGAAACTGGGCTGGGTGTAGTGGGGTGCATCCTAGGGACTTAGTGTGCTTATTAGGTGGGGATGCGGTTGGGGTGGAATGAATAACACAGATTAACTGGATATATTAAATAAAGATGTTTAGCCTGGCTAACCTTACACGAAGAAAAGCCTCAGTCCCAAAGTACTAATGATGTAAACATATTAGGGAACAAACATAACAAATGTGAAGTTCACTATCAATGTTAAATTCACAAAAGCACAAAATAAAAGTCTATGAACCTATGGTACATTGAGTACTGAGTAATGACACAACTTAATAGATTACAGTACAACCACACCAATTTATAAAGGGTTGGGAGGGTGGCCTAATGGTTAAGGTGTTTGCCTTGTAAACACAAGGTGCAGGGTTTGAGTCTCACAAGGGATAATTGTCCATGCTTAAAATGGCTCACAAGGGCAGTTAGCCTAGTACCAGTTTATGAATCTATGAACCTATAATGCAAACCATTAATCGTTCCCCTTGAAATTATAAACAATATTGAGGCCAATGTCCTAAATTGTCCTTCTCAAGATGAGAATGAACAGCAATGTGGGAAAATACAAAGTTGACCAAACGGCATCTGTATAGAGACAGCCAGATGTTATTATGAACATCAAAAGGAACAGCACCGGCTGTTAAAGTCAGAAATTGTCCCCTTTAATAATCATAAAAGTCACACAATGCCTGAAACGACCTCTGTGGTTGTTTGTTAAGGAGATCAATTCGGCCCAGATGACGTATGTTAAAATGTATACCAAAGACATCGGATTCAATAGTGAACTTCAGTTTAGGCAGCACCTTGCTGCAAAAGTTGTAAATAATCCCCTTGATAGAGAAAAAATGCACAGTACCTTGTGGTGGCTGCATAATAATTCTTGTACGAACCCCATGGTGGTTCTATGTTAAGGAGACATAAACCCTTTAATGAAAGATGTAAAATCCATGTAGTCCATGTAAGCAGTCTAATACAAAAAAACATTCAAACCCAAAATTGGAAAAGGAGGCCGACATTCATTGCTACCAACTGATCATATATGCTAGTTCCTAAAGTCTCAAAATCCCAAGTTGCAGCCTTAGGTATAGGCCATACTTCCAAAATATAATAATCCACTACAAAAAAAAAAAAAAAAAGGCCGACCATCGTCACAACCCTTTGTCAGTAAAAGGGATTCTGAGCAACTGTTTCTCAATGGTTGATGTAGAAATCTGTCTTGGAGGTCGTATCACCAGCTTGTAGTATTCTGCTGTTCCATTAACCTTCCATCATGGCCTAAATAAGAAATTTCATCTTCTTTGTATCCAAATTTTTAATTTGCAGCTAAACTAATTTGCTTTTGCTCTAACAGACCTATATGTTTATATTATGTTTATATTCATGGAAAAATGTCCTGTTTTAAAAAATGGAAATGTGTAGAGCATCCAAGCCTAGTTTTGGGCACACACATGTATATATATGTATGTGTGTGTGTGTGTGTGTGTGTGTGTGTGTGTGTTAAGTGAAAACATGGCCAACTGTAAACAACACTCATGCTGAGGTACGTAAAACTCAACTAGGAAAAAGTCAAAATTCGGGTTTCTGCACTTTCATGATTTTCAACTCGAAATTTTGAAAGTCAGTCATATGGGAGTTAGAAGTAGACCTGTATGCATATATGTATATATATATATATATATATATATATATATATATATATATATGTATATATATATATATATATATATATATATATATATATATATATATATATATATATATATATATATATATATATATATATGTATATATATATATATATATATATATATATTTATGTATATATATATATATATATATATATATATATATATCTATGGGTCTAGGACACATGCTCGACTAGCATATGTCCGAATCATAAAACATCGAACACACATACACAAAAGGGCTTAACATCGAAAAGTGCTTCCGTGTATGTGTAGTTAAAAAAAAAAATCTATGTTTCTGCAGGGGTGCTTCACCACTGCTGCACCCCCCATCCCCCTACTTTATTATTCTCACTCCAAAATTGCACTACAGTGGGGAAAATGGAATTTTCCCTTACCCGCACTGTAGTCCGATCTATGAAACAGGCACACATACACTGAAGCGCTTGTTGATGTGAAGCGCTTTCGTGTATGTGTGTTCGATGTTTTGTGATTTGGACATATGCTAGTCGAGCATGTGTCCGGATCCCATGCATATATATATATATATATATATATATATATATATATATATATATATATATATATATATATATATATATATATACACACAAATACACACACACACATTCTGTGTGTTTGTGTGTGTGTGTGTGTGTGTGTGTGTGTGTGTGTGTGTGTGTGTGTGTGTGTGTGTGTGTGTGTGTGTGTGTGTGTGTGTGTGTGTGTGTGTGTGTGTGTGTGTGTGTGTGTGTGTGTAAATGTGGGCTAGTATTTTACAGAGTGAAAACCAGCTGGGTCTGAATATCAACAAGTTGCACCTGTTTTGGAAAAGTCAGCGCAGGATGAAGTTGTACACAATAAATCATGATGATTGTAGCAGTCTAATATAATCTCATTCCCTAGCTGCCTAGTATACTCCATCGCTATCTGTGGCTCTCCACAGTGTTTCTATAGCAGTTAGATGTGACACAGACTATACCTCTCAACCGCTTAGTGCAGAAAATCTCAACAAAGTCTGACAGAATGGAGGGACAAAGGACCAAAGATAGGGACAGATTTTAAATGCTGCTCTTATAAGCTTAGAAATTTGCTGTAATAACAGGATTTGATTTAGCATGCATTTTTTTCTGAAGGTTATGATGCTTGAAGCAGAATATATATCATTGTTTAGTTACTTCAATCCTCAGATCATTCCAGTGATTTTCCAGAAAAATCACAAATGTTATGAGGAACAGATCAAAACTTTGAGACGAAAATCTGGACATGCTACGAAAATCTGAACCCTTGAGAGGTATGATTTAGAGGCATGGATGGATAAAATGCTTTGTTAATAAATCTGGAGGGCAATGATACTCTTCTGTTTCAAAGCAGGAAGTGTTTATGTCAATGTGCAAAGATATGTTTCTTCTATTTTACCCTTAAAGAAGGGAGTAATTATTTTGGTTTGCTTTCAAAACATGATATTCTCATGTCCATGTGCAGTGATAGTTTACTGCTTAAGAATGAATTTCAAAATGTTACAATTGTCAGGCCAATGATAATACCTTGCCCAATCTGGAGGCATGCTGTGAATTGGAATTGCATGGTCAGTGATAGTAGGTGCATGAACCCCAGAACTGTGAGTCAGGAATCATGGTTTTGGTTCATGGTAGTCCTGCTCCTTGACAAGGAAGTAAAAAATACAGTCTGGTTTCCTTCAGATAGGGAACATTTTTGGATATGGACTACAACATAATCAGTCAAAAGTGTAGGATGATTTAGCAAGAGCCAGCAGGATGAGCATCAGGGTCTTTATGGAGAAAGAGGTAGATAAGAGGATAGGAATGAAGGAATTGTTACCAAAAAAGAGGAGAAGTAGTGGGTTAAGTATTTAGGATGGATGGAACATGCTCCAGTAGAAGGTCAGAATGTGGCCCGGCAGGCATAGATGCAGAAGATATAATAGAAACTAGAAAATATGATACAAATAAAGAAAAACACCACTGGAGCAGAATAAAGCTGAAGTATTCCCTTTTTTACACAGGTCTGGTATCTCTGCTATTCACCTTCAATGTTGAGTTGTTTTTCTTTATAGATGCAGAAGATCCTGGATTGTATCAGTCTTTGGGCTATTGTCTAAATGAAGACTGTAGGATGTTAGGGTTAATGTAATCATTGGTAGCAATGATTCCGAGCTTGGTGGCTGCCAGGTTGGCAAGGGAAAGTCTGGATTTATGGTGGTTGTATCAAGCACTGAAAGTAAGATACTCCTCTGTTACCAGTGGGTCAAGAGTTTTACAAAAAACGTATTTGGAATCATATTTTTAGGGTAGTCTAGCTCTGTGAATGTTTAGCCATGCTGGCATCTTTGAATAGCAGCCTATAAGATAGTTGGTAGAATTTCCAAATTGTTAGGGCAGGGACTACTAGCAGAAAATGCCAATCTGTGGCTTTGAAGAACAGTCTTGGGTCAGGGGTGGAAGACAATAATTTATGTGAAATAATGGACAACAAGGAAAGATATTCTAAGGGCTAGAACTGCAAGGAAGGATAACATACTCCCCAGGACTCACAAAACTCCATGCAAGAATAAGACTATTCTTGCACACAGTGGTTTGTGTCTATTTAGAATAGCAGCACGCCTTGTATATGCATGAAGGCGCTCTACTATTTAATCGAAATGGACACAAACCAGGAACGAGTGTAGGGGGTGTGTGTCAGCAGTGCCTGCACATGTAACATGCCCTCTTCGCTCACAAAGTGCCATACGGCACTTTATGACACAGTTGAGTGTCAATGTATATAATATTAGAGTCTGGCTCTAATATTATGTGCTAAACCAGTGCCCGCAGACACTGAAATGTAAGTAGATAACATTTCAGTGTCCAGGGACACCTAAAAAAACAAAACACAAACACCTAGACTGCAGCAGCCTTCAAGTGCACACCCCTGAATGTATGCACTCTTGCTCTACATGCATGGAAGCACTAGGGCAAGAGGAAAGCAATAAAAATTAAACAAATGTATTTTTTTCATCAAATAAATCCGAAATTTAAGCAGTGCGCAGCCTGTTTGTGTGATGCGCCACTATGCTTGGCCTGGCTGAAATCCTGAAAATGATAGACAAGTGCTACTGTGATATAAGACATTATCAAGCAGCTGTAGTGTAGTGGTACTGCCATGGTTTAGCATGTAGAACATGCCTGGTTTGAATCCCCCTCTGCCAATTTATTTAAAAACTTTTAAGGGAAATTGAATGATAGATGTCAATCATATGGCTCGTGTATAGCACAGTAGGGGTGGGAATATGTAAAATATAACTGCAAAAAGTACTTTATAAATTTAATGAAAAAATTTGATTTAAGCAATGCTTTGCTAGTGTAAGCATTGCTTACCGGCTTTCAGCTGTGTTTACCTGGTTTAAGCATTGCTATGCGGATTTGCACGGAGCTAAGCATAGCTCAGCATATTAAAACTGACCAATCAAGAAAAAGTGTGGGAAAACTGCCCTATTTAAACCACACAGGCGGGAATACAGCCATAACCATTTGGGATTGCTCACAGCAGGACCAAAATGTCTGGTGTCGGTGAAGGTGTTAGCTTCTGAGTGCAAAGTTGTGGCATCTAGGAGTCTAGGGTCATGGCTGGGCTCCCAGTAAAAACCATGATGGCAGGCTGCTGCAGGGCCAGTACCAGGGCTTGCAGTACAAAGTTGAGGCCTGGGACCAGCTTGCACACAATCTCACCAGTGTCACTGGCATTCCCAGGACTGGTGAGCAGGTACGTCACCACCATAATGACCTGAAGTGGAGGAGGGGTGCACTCTTTGACCAGTGAGCCAAGAAGCCCGATCACAGGATGTCCCACTTGTTTGTAAGTGTGCAGTCTTATGTATCTCTAACCAAGTATGGAAAAAGTCCAAATTGTGACTGTGCAGGTGTGATTAATGTGTGATGTCTCCCCATACAGCTGCTGCGGAGAGGTCCCAGAATGTTGAGGCTCATGCCTAGCGACTGGCCCGGCTGCATCGGCAGTATGATACAGAATACCCCCTACTATTAGCAGTACAAAATAAAAATTATAGTAATGGTAGTACTGCCTGTATATATAATCATACTGTAAAAGTCAGAAATAAATGCCTGTGTCAGGCTGCCAGCAATACAATGGAGTATTCCCAGCTGCTGTGTAATACAGATGTCCATAGCAAACAAGGTACAATATGTAGTAGAGGAATAATAGAATATGTATGAGTGTGTCTGAGTGAACTTGCCAAGAAAATGCCATGTCAGGGCTACTGTAACAGTTAGAAATGAAAACATTCCTCTGTGCAGATCATGCAGGAATAGTAATTGTGGATTTCTGAGTTGTACACAGATATGTATGTCAAAACTAATAAAGATGATCCCAAACACTGGTGTGTGTCATCTCACTTGTACCTGAAAAATAGAAATGTGTATGTCCTGCAGAATGCATTAACTGAGGTGAACTGAGTTAGCACTGCTTGTCTGCATACTTTAGAATGGACATGTCAAATAACTGGAAAAAAGCAACAGTACATATTTCCATCAGAATGTGTTTTACTTGTTTGTCTGCCAGCATTGCCTTCTGTTAACCTTTCAATTTCAGCTGTATGTAGCTGTGAATGTACTGAAAATGTATACGACTAACAGGTGCAGACTTAAAACCTACACTGTGTACTTAGGAATCTAAATTGCAGTATGTAGTTGTAAATCAGTCAAATGTGCAATCCAGCTAATTTGCACGTTTCACAAACACTGACACCAATGTCTGTTGTGTGTGTATAATTTGCACTGAAAATGGGAAACAAATAATGCAACATATAATAAAAGTACTGTGCACAAAAATATGTACTAGATAGAAACATCACAAGCAAAACACAACACCTCACTAGTAGCTCAGTCTGATAAGGAATAGGCCTGTAGTTCATTTTTGCACACATGCAATGGTTCAAATCCAGGGAACGCCACTAACATCTCAGTCTGGTTCTACAGTTGTAAACTGCAATCTGAAGAGAAAAAAGTAATGTACTGCAACACATCCATTTTCCATACAGGGCACACAGGTAAAGAAATCTGAATAGAAATACTAGTATGATGTGTATAACTATGAAAGGTGTACAATTGCTGTGTGTATCAGCCCCAGTCCTACAAATAGATGCAAGCCAGACATCCACACTCTGCAGTCTAGCCCAGATAAGCCCCTTAAGTGTCACTCTGTCACAGATAGTTTCCTCAGTTGCTAAGAAACCTGCACACAGAGAATGTCACAGTAGACGTATGTGAAATGCACAACACACACTCCAGGGCCTGCAACTATTATGTGAATCTTAAATATGTGTAGAAACACCAATGTAATGTGCACACAGTTCATCTGCACAGGGCCCACAGGTAAACAAAATGGTATAGAGACAGGTTTGATGTGTATAATTAAAATAAGGGTAGAATTGCTCTGTTGATATCTACAGCTGT
>NC_056725.1:1075514239-1075644239 GCF_019279795.1 Protopterus annectens
AAGGTGTGGTTGGTATGTTGGGGAAGGATAGTAGGTATATTTGGGAAGGTAGGTTGGGTTGGAAGACAGACAAGACAGCATACAGGGGTGTTATATGAAACATGTGGTGGGTAAACACCTTGGATGGGGAGTGGTGTTTTGAAAGTGGAAGCTCATGAGCCCCCAAAGGGAAACAGTGGGACCAAGGTCCCCACCCATGGGCAGTCACAACTGCACCTTCACGGCCCTGAAGGTGGCTGAGCTGGGGGCTGAGCAGGAGGAGCATGCGGACCCTGTAACTGTGTACCAAGGGCCTCAAGGTGGTGTAGCAGATTCCCCCAATTCTCTGTGGAACTCCCTTTGCACCAGACCCTAGACCTGACTTCAGGTGACAGGATCCTGTCTGTGTGTGCTCCCGGGAGGATGAACATCACCCCCTGAGGTGGTTCCACCTGAAGGTAGTGCAGGACCACCAGATGTTGAGGTTCTAGGGTGGGTCCCAGATGTGCTGTGGCTTGGTAACATGGCCAGATGAGGTGGGAGAGGTGGTTCTGCTGGGAACAGCCTTCCCAAACATGCTATTGTGTCACAGTTATGGAACATATGTGGGTAGTAATAATTCACACAATCCAGGATTACTTCTAACAGCATGCATTGATATCCCCATTAACACAAAACAACAGATTTGGAGCAGTTGCATAGCAAACAGAACACATGCATATATGGAACCATAGTGGCCTTTACAATGGCATGCAGGTGACATTGTTAGCAACAGGCCACCAATGATAGTGTTTCAATATGGAACATGACTAGAAACACATTGCAATATTTGTTGTACAATACAATATATGTCCCAACAGTAGGTTTGCTGTAAACATACTGATTGTGCTGTGCGTTCAGATTAGTGTTGCAGATATGGTGGGGGGAGACAGAGATATCAATTAACAACTATTTTATCCTTGCAGTATGAGGTCCTCAGACCTTTTTTCCACTTTATGTCTTTCAGGCATGATGTCTAGAGAGACTTCCAGTTTATTCACCCCAGGAAAATGATGTGATCACCAACTACCTGGCGCAGCACCACCAAACTCTCTTTGGCTGTATAACCCATGATCTGCAGGAGAAGACTGCCCTGTGGAATGAGCTCATCCACAGTGTAAACATGTCTGTCAGCATGCTGCTTGCAGTTAGGAGGGACCAGTTAGCCACAGGGGGGTCATGCCATCCAACCCCTCTGACACATGGTGAGAAGCTCCTCACCAGCCTCGGGGCACCTGCCTGCCAGCAAACCCAAGACCCAGCAGATAGCATTGTGGAGGTGGCTGCTACCTACACAATGGATGAGGAGCTTGCAGGTAAGGCCACAGGGCACATTAGTAGACAACTGTTGCTTATTCATCTGCATCTGTAAAGTTTCATCATGCATATGTGAGATAAAGTATATATAGTCTGTTGCTGCAGTGTAGTAATGAACAGCATTGCACAATCTGTATTATTGTGGGTTTGTACTGTTGATGTACTGCGATGCTGCTCCCATCCTGTATTAATACCACAGGTGTGGTTACTGACATCACATCTCTCATACAACTATGTAGGTCCCTCTGGTATACCTCTGGGGAAGCAGCCTGTAGCTGGTGAATATGGTGTTGTTTGTTCAGGTTTGCCAATACACCGGCCATGTTATGGCCATGATATTTGCCATTCACATATTTAACACACCTACCCATAATGCATGCTGTACATGTTCACTTATTGTTGCTGTTAACTGCACTGCATCACAGTGGTCACCATGGTGGCATATCTGAAGGGTATGTAAGAGTCCTGCAATATAACTAACAACCTGTCATTGCAAGATGTGTGCACAGAGATGAACATAATGGTAGGACAAATGGCCTACAGTAGGAACATGTCTGAAACATCACCCTTTACACTGCTACAACAGTGTATATACCACTATTACAATGGCAACTGTTACAGATCTACACAACGGCATATCACAATACCACATTCCACAACCCTTACAACCTGTAATGTGATCCTGAATGTGTAATATGGCATTCTATGTTAGGACAGCAAATATGTGGAATACATACCTTAACAAACACTGGAAGCATATGTATGCACACACTCCAAATAACATATTGTGGAAGCAGCTTTTGAGGTACTGACAGCATTCACTCTTCATGAGTATGCACCTTCCATTAAGTACAGGCCCTCAATGTCACACCAAGAAATGGTCTGCTATCCAAGACGTATGTCCATCACATTTGCCCACTCACCTGCAACAGAGTCAGCCATGGCTTGCACACATCTTACAAGTCATGGAATGGATCCCATATCTAACAGGTAGCATACAGGAGTGGGAGATGTAGCCTTACCTCACCATTGCATATACCATGGCAAACAGTGCAAACAGTCATGTATGTGACGAGGAAGTATGGGACAACATTAATGTAGAAACTAAACAGATGCCCATCCAAGACAGATGACGACACATGTTGCAAACTGGTCATGGCGGCTGCCAAGAAACATGCAACAACACTGAGGGAGTTGCAAGAATGTCTAGCAAGTACTGGCTGTGCAGTACCTGTGTCATCAGTCACCTTGACTCAGAATAAGTGTGGCCTATGGGTTAGGGTAATCAGTTGGGACAGCTGTTCCATAGGAAACATCAGCCAGGGCTCTCTATGGGTAGCATATGCATAAAATCAAAAGTCCCACAAAGGCATGTATTGCAATGTGTAATGGTGTACCAAGACCAATTTCAAAACCTACAGACAATATCAATTAAGATACATGTGCTGCACAAGCAACAAACAACACCTCACTCCACCTCAGGCCCACCATCCCCATATGTACCTTGCTGGTACCAGTGTACATCTGTATGTTTGCCGTTCATTATCAGGGACTAGGCCGGTACACATGGTATTCTGAATTTGGAACACTGCAAAATGACAATCATGTGTGGCCCATAGTTGTCAAGCATCTGCAATAAGGCTAAGGATGGGGAGGGGTGTTATCCTGAAACACAACAGTGAACTGAAGCAGACATCCAAAGCTCGCTAAGAATGGCTGTATCTACACACAGTCAAGGTCATGAATTGTGGCAGACATAACCCTGACTCCACAGCAATAGTGAAGGCACTGTGTGACCTCCAAGGGCTGTGCACATGAGTTGACCTTGCAATCTGGCAGAGTTGGGGGAAATTTGTAGGGCAGAGTGATCAAATACTGGCAAGTGCAGATGGGCCATGCTAGCATACCCCTTCCAGAATAGTTACTGCTGTAGTACACTTAACAGTTGATGCAACAATCCATTATGTTAAGGGTGTGCACACTTATGCATCCACATATTGTATGCATCTCAATAAGCATCTGCAAAACTAACACATTTGTTTAATGCTACATTTGATTGCACAGGTCATATGTCACATATCAGGTTTGTGTAATGTTAGCATATGTAGTATTGTGGCCCCATGGCATATCAGGGTAGAGAGTCCCATGTCAATAAGGGTGTGTACACTCCTCATAGCCGCAGTAAGCTTTAAAGGTTGCCAGTGTAATTGTATTTTATTGCTCATACATGCACCGCTGATGATTAGATCAGCAAATCAGACATCAGGCATTCACTATTGACATCTGTCCTCATATCATCCCAGGTATGTGTTGGACAAACACATGCAGGCTGTGAGCAGCAGAGCAAACATAACTGACACACATATACACATTCAGCAATGGCATGTACACTTGTGAGGTATGGTGCACAGTACATGCCAGGGTGCTGAACAGGTGCACAGCAATAATGTGTACATGGGTGCAGTGTTTTCCAGGGGAAGGAGCATCACCTACTAAGACAACTCATGCATCACAGAGATATATAACGTTGGTAACAGGGATTGCCTATAGCTGCAGTGCATGCTGTTGAGTGCAATATGTCATGCATGTTGACAGATGGTTAATGAGAGGTCTGTGTGTAAAATCTTTGTGCAACCTCACCTGTAAGTGTGTGTGTGTGTGTGTGTGTGTGTGTGTGTGTGTGTGTGTGTGTGTGTGTGTGTGTACAGTTAAGCAATGATATACAGATCTTAAAGTGCATTTCTTGTTTTCCCCTCACAGGTGACGAGGTGGGGCAGGGTCCCTCCTGCAGGCAAACTGCTGTTAGTGTCCATACAGACTCTGACAATGCTGATAAGTATGGTGAGATACAGGCAGGGTTGTCAGGGGCTGAAGATGTGCTATCGGTTGACATCCCACTGTTATAGGTTCATAGGTTCATAGGTTATTACTCAGCTAACTTCCTTTGTGAGCCATTTTAAGCCTAGCCAATTATCCCTTATGAGACTCAAACCCTGCACTTTGGGTTTGTAAGGCAAACACCTTAGCCATTAAGCCACCCTCCCAACCCATTCCCACACACAGTCACATTGCCTATACATACCCCATCACCAGTGGCCATAGATGAGGGACAGCTGGTGGGTGGTGGCATGGGACAGGACAGTGTGGTTTCTATGGCAAGTGTGTCTGGACACAGCAGCCATAGCCAGATGCCTGGTGAGGTACCACACAAGAAGATGTTCAGGGGTGCTCGTTGGATGGCTGCTGGTCATCATGCCCCTAGCATAAGTGTCACAGCTGGTGTCACCAGACGCATGTTTCAGGCCATCATGGAGGCACAGGCACATATGAAATGTTATACCAGACAAGGTCTGAGGCTCCAGAGGGCTACTCATTCTGCTGTTATTGACAACATGCATGATCTTGCAGGTCCTCACCATTATTTTGCAGCGGTCCTGCATAGATGGTTGGTTGAGATGGTGGGAATGCTCCACCATACAATGTCTGTGCTTGAGCATATGGTGGGAGTAGTATGACAGCCAAGTGGATTTAGATCAGCAACACCAACAGGTGGAGGTTGACGTGGATGTGCAACAAGTCAGACATGATCCTGTAGTGGCAGTACCAGCACCAGAACTACAGAGGGGGCACTGTCCACATCACAGTATAGCATCCCACATGCACGTGACCTTCGCAGGTCCAAAGAGAGACCCGGATCAAGCGGACATACGTCATCATCAGTGGAGAGTAGCATATCTGGCCTTGTACCTGGTGGTGCCCGTGAAACCCCTGGCAGGCACAGTTCACTTATCTGTGGCCAGAGACAGTGAACTGCACACCCTGCCAGGTACGATCTGCAGCTGTCCAACATACCCCTGTATAGGGCAGCCACATGGCAGAACTGTGTGCATGCATACACACACACACATCACCAACACAGCTAGGGCAACCCCATACCTACACACACCACATCTGCACAGCCCAATTAATAATGAAACCCCCTAACACATACACATGATGTCAATCAAATGGATCAGCCTAGGTCTCTGGCAACCAACAACACACCCTATGCATATGATGATTCCTGTACCACATCCCTGTCATCCATAACATCAATGCAGGGACAGGCTAATATGGTTCTGACACACAGGGTGAATGTACTAAGGTGTACCAATGTACTGCTGTGAAACATGTTGTCAGCAGTAAAGTTTAATGCTTACATGTCAGGATGTGTAACTGTCCAGCCATGATGCATTAAAACTGTTATTAACACTGACTGATTGTGGTCTCCATAATGTATTCCATTTGTGTTATAGGTATCTATGTGTCAGCAGGATATTGATCTGCTGTTGTTTCCTACAAGGGGTATGGCACTGTGGTGACACCTTGACTGTGCCATATCCTGGGTACAGCTGAACACAAGTCACAGGTGTGTATAACAGTTTCTGCATGTGCCACATGCCTGATTGATCTGAGGGGTGTATACAGGTGAGTGCATGGTGGTTGATGTCAGCAGCCCTTCTACAGTGGACAATGGTAAGTGTACTGGGTGGTACACACCACATGTTTGTGTATAACACACACACACACACACACACACACACACACACACACACACACACACACACACACACACACACACAGAGGCTTTCATGTGGATGCAATACACAGAGAATACTGTACACATGGATGTATGTACTTTTGCAGGGAACCCATTTTAGCCTATGTAATTCCACCAAGATAGAATAGACACAACATTACATTGGGAAATAATCAGCCTGCTAGTTTAATGTCATTGATGATGGTACCGGCAGGGTATATGTCCCCTTCCCCAATGTAGCACAAACCTCGACTTGGTAAACATAGGTGTGTTGGTGTGGGTGGCACAGCCCTACCCTTTGGAGGGTGTGTGGGGTGGTGTAGAACTGCAGATAGTGTGATTGACAACTACTTAATGTGTTAGCATAAACTGTACAGTATTAAAGCTACGTGTGGGGATGCACACAACAATAACTGCAATGATGGGGGCTGTGTCCACAAGATCCACACCCAGCTATATATACCACCCCAATATCTCCATACAGCTATAGAATGGGGAAGAGGGCATTTACACATCTACTACTAGTTTTGATGCAATGAATTAATTTAAAATGGGTGGCGAAAGCCATACACACACTCTGGGCTAGCTCATGCCCTTGGGCAGATAGCCTAGTATGAACCTATGAACCTATGAACCTATGAACAAGATGATACCTTTGAAATGTTATTACTTGCCAGTCAGTTCTTGGATAGACAACCTCATGGGACATGTATTTTCTGCAACCTGAAGTAGATCCCTTTACATGCACACACACTCTTACTTGGCAGCACAGAGAGTAGAACCCCTACCTAAGTACGTATTGCTACTAATGTGTGTGTCCTTAATTGCACACACCACACAACTTTTAGGATGAGATGTGCCCCAGGTTACTTGTTAAGTGAAGAACATCACCAGGCCTTGTACAGTATAGTAATGGGGATGTACTGGTTGTTTATGAACAATACATAGTCTGACATACTATCATATACACATTGACAAACACATAACAGTTACAGACACATCTGAGAGGCCTGGGCTTATCAGTGCTAACTACCATGTCTGTGACTCCATTCTGTTACAGATAAGTTGCACACAGCACATGTATCACTGGGCTGGATAGTGTAATCAGTTACCTGTATGGTTAATGGTGACAGTGGTCCCCATACAGTAGACCTTGGGACATGTACTGGGGGTACCATGGTGTAAAGACTGTATCCCCAGCACCCACACCCCACATTGGATATTGTACTCACTGAAACCCATGATAAAACTCTGGCATGCCCACAATCACACATTGACCAGGGCTGCAATACAACCCCTTGTATATCTCAAGAGTGCTACTACAGGGATATGCATCTATTGCACACGCCACAGTGATAGTAGGGTGATGCTTTGTCATGGCTCTCCTATGGTCAGCAAGATCACTATCCCTTATACTGTATGGTAAGGTGTATTGTATTAGTAGAATGCGGCCTCAGAATGCTGTATCCTACAAATATACACACTTGCACACATACACACATTGCCAGGACACAGAGGGTAACCCATGCCTCTCTACCCATTTGTACAACAGTGTTGTGCTGGTACTGCAAGCTCCAGGTAGCCCATAGGGTGAAGAGTGTAACAAGGTACATGTAATGTCCATTTCAGCAGCAGACATATCTAACTATGGCAATGGGGGGGTGTAGTGGGTGAGAAGCCCTTCAGGGTATTATCAACTACAGGTTTACAAACACACAGACACTGTTATTCTCAGTAATGCACACTGACACATTTGTCAGTACTGGGGTCCATAGGTGCAGGTGTTCCCAGGTGTGTATCAGGATATTGTCCATGGAGAGATGAGAAGAGTAGGGGATTTGGGTACAGTGGTATCATGTCACCTGCCATTTGTCAGCAGGTCATCTATCAACTGATGGAATGTGAGTGATCCTCAGGGTGAGAGTTAAATGCAACATCCAGTCATCTGGTTGCCTCTTGCAGAGGGCTAGTGAGGTGCTCAAATTGACATGTATGCAACATATATTACATAACATGGTCAATGTTTGTTTTAGAGACCTATACCCAAGCATGTTCTGTTGACTGTAGTAGTGTAGTTGAGGTATCCATGGCACGTGGTACATACAGGGTAGAGTTTCCTAGCTGTGGTATTCATAACACAGCTAGGTAGACATGTCAGTGTCAGTCAAGCATAGATTGCCTGTACGCAGCCAAGATGGATACCTGTCATCTGCACATCTGTACAGAGGACAGACAGACGTCAGCTAGCCAACTGGTTATGCATTAGTATGAATGTTTTGACAGACATCTGACACTGATAGGTATGCCATTACTGCATGACAGCAGCTCTCAATGACATGTCCTATACACACAGTAATCTACAGTTAATATCCACATGTCAGATCAATATCCAGTCGCAAATAATTAATGAAACACAGCTCACACACCAAGAACATGATAGGCAGGACTCAGAGTCCATCTTTGCATTCAGGGGTGTTTGGTTCCAGTACTATAATCTGCAATCTACTTTTACCTGGGAAAGCACTGTTAACAGTAGTAACGTAATGATACACTACATTCCAGTGTGACTGCATATAACCTGGGATACTACCCATGTATGAAACACATTCAAATGGAAAAGAGTGTTTTACAAGACATAAATACTCAGGTGTCTCAGACAGTAGTCTTACACCCCTTGCTACTGTAATGACAGCACATAGACACATGTTATGTACATGGAATTAAATACACTTATTAAAGATGTCATTACCCTGCTATTTTATCAGACTGGAATGTGATCACTGGTTACCCGGACTGAGCCATGCTTAGCAGGTTTCAGCATTGCTGCAGTATAAATGCTAAGCAGATTTGCACACTGGTAAGTGAAGCTGAAATGGTGTAAGCGCCTTTTCGTTTAACCATACATTAGCACCGCTTCCATCACGCAAACCCACGCAAACCCACTTAAAGCTGCTCAAAACTGCCTTAACCGCTCTGTATCCAATAGTCCTTATTCTTCCTAGCAATAAAATATACAGCCCTTGGATATATATATATATATATATATATATATATATATATATATATATATATATATATATATATATATATATACATATATACACACACACACACACACACACACACACACACACACACACACACACACACACACACACACACATATATGTAGTCCATAACATGGAGTGGAGTCGTACGTCAGCACCTGTAGTCACAACCTCTTAGTGCAAGGGGATGTCATGTAAGTATTGCAGGAATAAATGTAGAATGTTGCTACTGTAACAGGGGTTGTCTTAGAAATGTGTGGGAAGTCACATCTGATACTGACATGTTCGCCATCAGTTACTGACAGACATTATACGATTATCATAGAGCTGTACCACACAAATCACAGTAATGATCCTATGGAATATAGCAGAGATATGACCAATAAATGTGGACAGTCTGACACACTCTGGTCAGTTCAGAGGTATACACAGAACACCTTAGTGCAAGATGTCTGGACCAAGCCTGACAAAGTGGATGTTTACAGCCATGTAAATGGGGATATCATGAACATACTGGAATAGATAAGCTCACACAGTTTATGCATTCCCCCACACACTATTGTCTGTCCTGACACATAATAACCTGAGGAGCAGAGGTCCCAAGCCCACATAATACCCACTAGTTAGTGAAATACAGCTGTAAAGCATCCCACTGCTTTGTCAGAAATACACAGTACATCTGACAAATATCTGGACATAACATCACACTGGGTAAATACACTGAGCTGCTAGGCATGTCACAAAACACTGTGGAAACTACAGGCAGACTGCTACAACACTGGCCTACATTTTGTATGGGGGAATACACATGTACTTGCAAATATAGCAGGCTTTACAGGCATGTAACAGCACTTAGTAACAGACACTTGTGTAAAAGTGCATACCCACAACCAATCTGAGCACAGCCACAGTCACATATGGTAAGCATAATTAATATTACAGTATATGGACTGTGTGAACAACACCATCCTCATATGTGCCACTCACACACCAACCCTACATATACTGGTCCAATACACAGTGTATTCCAATGCCTGACTGTGGTATGGGACGTGTAGGTCTGCCCCTACAAACATGTACACTGATAGGGTACCATACACTGGAGCAGCATGCAACATCAGATAGAACAGGACCAAGAGCAATGACATCTACCACAGTCTATACACAGGCCAAGGTACATATTCATAATACACACTCTGTCAATAATCATCATAAGTACACAGACCTCACTACTGCACACACTACAACAGAATGTCCAGGTTTTCTCCTCAAATATAAGCCCTACTATACATAACATGTCTAGCAGTTGGATATCTCACTGGCTTGTTATAAGGTATGATGTCAGTAAATAATGATGTACTGAACATATGCACCTCTTACTGCATGACATATGTACAAATGTTGACAGACTTGTGGCTGGAGACACAAACACAGGGCCAATATTGACACGTTGCTGTGATAAACTCATACATTTACTGGTGTAATAGGGTTTGTTGTGTCTTTAGAAGTATATGAAGTCAGTAACTCATATGGATGTCACCATGTACTGACTGCAATCATAAAAGTACGCTACTGAATTTCTAAAGATAGGAAATGTGTGAGTAACACAATACATGTAAGACTCCAAACACTGTCCAATCTGCAGATAGCCCTACAGGTGAGAGTTTCCTCAACCACATAACACTGTCATGCCAGATATTAAATCATGTAGAAAAGCCATATCCACACAAACCCTTTTAAACCGACATTACTTCAAATGTAGAAGAGCAATATTTATATTCTGTCCCCATGTCTGGAACATCCCCCTCCTGTTTGTTGGCCTGTCTCCACAGTGTATGTTGTAAGATGTATATCCAACTACCCTCTGTGATGCTGTTTGTCAAACACCCACATGAAGTCCTGCTCACAGTGAAGGAAAAGGGCCAACACCCACATGAAGTGCTTAGTTATAGGAGTGTGTTTCCATGCAATTGGCTATAGAAATAATACCACAGCTGTTCCACCTGCAATTAGCAAGTGGTGGACTGCAATTCGTGCACAGGCAATCAGCTGATCATGATCATCACTTACAAAACTCAAGCTGCTCTGTAAGCAAAACAGGTGCACTTTTCCACATCCACCAGAGAGGGAGTGAGAGAGAGACAGAAACAAAGTAAGAAAGGAAGGCAGTAGGAGAGTAAGAGCCAAGCATGTTTGTGTATGATCCATGGGTGGAGAGTGGTTTATGGGCATTATGACAGTTGCCTATACTGTGTACTAATCCATACTGGCACGTGGTAATTGCACATGGCTGTACACATTTATGGCTGAGAATTGTCAACAACAATCTCAACAATGTTTGGAAAATGTTGAACCTGTAATGTTGACAATGAGACATGTAGCCTCTCAATGATGATGTAGCAAAACTCACAGTACAACGGACCCTGTCATTACACAATCACCCCAACACCCACACAGGACACTGATAACACACACACACACTTACCTGTACTGAGTTTCAATCACCTATCTGACTATGTATTGCCATTGCATTGTCATGCAGTTATTGCATGCACCACAGAGCTTATATGCTGTAAAGCTCTCCAAAGGTATCTTTGAAGGTGAGTGACATCAGCAACAGTGATAAAGGAGGGATAAGGGAAGTGTAGTATATGTGACTGTCCACAAAAGCAGGTGTCAAGGAAGATACTCACACACTCTCTCAGGGAATCACACACCTTATCACAGTTGGCAGAGTCAGGATTAGAACTCCTACCAAAGTCATTTGGTATATTATAGTATTACACAGTTACTACATGCACCACAGAGCTTATCATGCTGCTACATTGCCAAAGGGTTATTTCAAGGTGACTGACATCAGCAAGCATGCTACAGTAGGGCAATGGGAGGTGTAGTGAGTATGAATGGCTTAAAAATCATTAATCTCCACACACACACACATACTGAACTGCATGGGTTCATTGCTTCACAGGTGTGTAGTAGCGGACTGTGCCTGAAGGCTGTACAAGGCTAGGCAAAGGGAATACCTTGGCATCAGGCCACATGACAATGGTTTCCAGTGTGGTTCAAGGGTGTAGTCCCTGGATTGGCCCACACAGGTGGGTATTATAGTCACCACCCACTCATCTGGGTTACTATTGTGGGTGGCCAGTACTGTGCAATGCTTGCCATGTATGTGAGCTATACTCCATAACATGGACAGTGTCTGGGTTGTACACATCCCACATGCATGTTCTGTGATGTGTAGAAGTGTACTTGAGCTCTCTTGGACATGTTGTGTGGACAGATTGTTATCATCTGATGTAGCATTCCTGACCTTATTTGGTGAGACCTGGCTATGGAACTGAGGTCGTGCCTGCACCTACATTGACAGCATGATACAGGTATTCAGTAGAGTTAGTGGCATCTGTGCATACAGGGTATGTGTATAAGGGATGATATTCCCTTTGTGGGTTACATTTGCAGACTCTACAGCTGTTCCGGGTGTTCAGTGGGGAACATAGCAAAAGAACACTGTAAGCATTTATTTGCCTATTTTAGAGATGGAACAGGGTGCCATGTCCTTTTACTTGCTGGATAACCCACACTCAGTCAGGAGATGTTACACATCACAGTACATTCTGATGTCAGTGGCAGTGTTGTGGTCAACAGGCATGTAGTCCACTGCAATCACACCGTGGTTACTATCTGTGGGCAATATGCAGGGAACTATCAATATAGTGGTTGTTGCCTAGCCAAGTGTGTTTGTGTATGAGACATGGGTGGAGAGTGTTCTCTGAGTAATACAAGGGTTGCCTATATTGTTCACCGATCCATAATGTCACATGTAGGGCTATGGATTGCCTATAACAACCTCACTGCTGTTTGACATCAGTTGTCCTTGCAAGGTGGGCATTGTGACATATAGTAGATCCTCAATATAACAATTTAGCAAAACCCACTCCACAACGCATCCTGTCATTACACAATCACAGCAACCTCCACACAGGATACTGATGACAGACACACACACAAACATACATTTGCCAGTAATGAGATTCAACCCCCTACTTAGCTATGTATTGCTTTTACAGTGTACTGCATTTATCACAGGCTCCATGGAGCTTATTGGATAGATGTTGTCCCAAGGTACTTCTAAGGTGATGGACATCACCAGCCCTTGTAAATACTGGCATTGGGTGATGTAGTGGGTGAGAGATGCCAAAAAGAACTTTACCCTAATCACACACTTATATTCGCCAGGGGTGAGGTTCAAACCTCTATCTAACAACCTTTACAGGCCATTAGGTTACACATTTACCACATGCACCACTGACATGACATGGTTTAGGCTTCACAACAGATACTTGTAAGGTGGATGATATCTGCAGGACTGGTAAGGTCAGGCTCTGAGATGTGTACTGGCTGTAAATGGGGCCAAAATCTTTGCAATACACACACTTGCCACAAATGAGACTCAAACTCATAGCTGTGTAGTTACTGCTACTACATTATTCCTCATTTATGGCATGCACCACAGATCTTATAGGGCTAGCCCTTCTTCAAAGGTGCATTTCAAGGTAGATGACATCAGCAGGCTTGCTAAAGTAGGGCAATGGGAGGTGTAGTGACTGTGAATGGCCTCAAAAACATTATTCTCTCTCTACACACACACACACACACACACACACACACACACACACACACACACACACACACACAGAGTTTCATAGTCGCCATATTTGGGATTAGAACTCCTACCTAACTAGTACATCACATGATGCAGTTATTGCACATGCCATAAAGCTTACAGGGCAGAGTTTTGTCCAAGGAGGTATTTCATGGTGACTGACATCAGCAGCTTGCTAAAGTGGGGAATGAGAGGTGTAGTGACTGTGATTGGCCTCAAAAGCATTAGTCTCTATACATATGCAGAGTTTCACAGTTGCCATGTCTGGGATTAGAACTCCTACCTAACCAGAACATCACACTATAGCATTACACAGTTATTGCACATGCCACAGAGCTTACAGGGTTGAACCTTGTCCAAGGAGGTATTTCAAGGTAACTGACATCAGCAGGCTTGTAACAGTAGGGTGATAAGTCCACAGAGTCCTCTCTAGGCACAAAACTGTAAGTGTACAATAAGGAACTGCAAACGCAAAGAAGCGCCGACAGTACCACAGCTAGGAGATTTATTTAAGTAGAACAGTATAAACAGTACACAGGTTAGTGCTTTCAGGGATCTACCCCTTCATCAGACAACTGTTGAAATTCCACACTTCCTTAAATACCTAACACAGTCACATGATGATACAAGCAATCACCCTAATCACTGTTAATTAAAAAGAAACACAGTTACCAATGCAGAATAAAAGTATAAAACTAAATAATGCAATAAGAATATCATATATCACACATTCCTTATCCAAGCTAATAATTCTGTTAAAACAGGCATAGAAAAAATACATACACAAAACATATAAAATATATCTATAAAAAATGTGTGCAAAATACATCTGACGTAATACCAATGAGTATATGTACTATTGCATTTACCTTGCTAAAAGTATATAGACATAATATAAGTAGTAAAGAATATATAAATTAATGTTAAAATATACTTATATATTTACATACACATAAAAACAGCATATAGACATGCATAACTATAAAAATATATAAAAGTATAAAAAATATATACTAGACGTGCCATTCAGAAAACTCAATGCCTCAATGGTCGAGCTTTTAAAAATGGTTTAAGCGACACCATTTGATTCAAACCGGAGGTTTATCTGCATTAAATCGTATGATCCATCTCTGTTTGGCAGCTTCTGTATCATTAGATAAGTTACCCCATCTCTGTTTCTCTGACAGTATCTGTAAAACTAAAAATTTGTAGATATGTTTTGGTCCTGTATTCTTACTGTGCATGACAACAGCACTACTTTCTTTAACATTTCTGATGTCTCTATAGTGTTCAAGGATCCTATCCTTTAGGTGTCTATTAGTCTTGCCTATATAGAAACTGTAGCATGCCATACAATATGCAAAATAAACCACTTTTGATGTGGTGCAGTCAGCATAAAATTTACTACTGTAACTAAAATTCCTAAGGGGATGTGTAAATGTGCTCCCATTATGTATGTGCTTACAGGCTGTACAGTCCCTGCACATATATACCCAGTCTGTCAGACTTATTAGTGGTATTGATTGTGGCACTTCTATAGCATAATTCATTTCTCAATGTTCTTTTATTCTTAAATGTGAAGCTCGGCTTAGTCCCAATTATGCCTTGTAGGCTGTCAATTGTGGAAAGAATACCCCAATTTTTAGTAACAACATCACATACTACCTTTATGTTTCTTGCAAACGTTAGTGGCATCCTGAGTGTATTGTCTGTACCTCTGTATTTATATCTGAACCCACTTTTAATTAATTGTGAGAGTGTGTTAAGGGACTCTAAAGTTTTTTTGGAAACAGGATGAAATGGACAGAGACAAATACAAACCACTGCAGTTTTCTAGTAACGATGGACATAAAATCATTGTTTACTGTAATCCCCAATGAATGGGGGATTGAGAGTATAAGGGAACTATTACATAGTGTTGATTTTAACAAGAACAAAAGTGATCTTATTTGTAGCCTCTTAGACATAGTGCTGAATAACAATGTTTTTCTGTTTCAGCAAAAGAAGTACTTACAGAGGGTTGGCGTGGCTATGGGCACGGCTTGCGCCAATAGCTATGCCAGCCTTTCTTTGGTCCAATGGGAACGTACTTATGTATTAACTAATAGTATGTATGGTAGATATATTGTTTGGCACGTCAGATTTGTAGATGATGTTTTTTTTTGTTGTGGAATGGTCCAGAGGCAGAGCTGAATGCATTTTTTACCTACCTCAACAACACCACTGGATTTTTTAGATTTACGTCTAAGTACTCTAGTACTGAAATTGACTTCCTGGATGTCAAAGTGAGGAGAGATGACCTGAACCACATTAGAACTAGTTTATTTAGGAAGCAGGTCATGAAGAATATGTTCCTACACAATACTAGTATGCATCCTAACCACACAAAGGTAAAAATTATTAAAGGCCAAGTATATAGGATCGTGCGACGGTTTAATGATAATGATGAATTATAGACAGCACTACATCAGCTTAAACTAGAATTTCTAGATAGGGGTTATGATGCAAAAATTATTGATAGATGTATCGTAGATGGCTGGAGTAATAGGGCGGGTAGATGTAGACCCTACTTTGACGCACGTACTACAGGTGAGGTGGATGGACAAGTTATTGACCGAGAGGTGGTCACATATAAATACAGAGGTACAGACAATACACTCAGGATGCCACTAACATTTGCAAGCAACATAAAGGTAGTATGTAGTGTTGTTACTACAAATTGGGGTATTCTTTCCACGATTGACAGCCTACAAGGCGTAATTGGGACTAAGCCGAGCTTCACGTTTAAGAATAATAGAACATTGAGAAATGAATTATGCTATAGAAGTGCCACAATCAATACCACTAATAAGTCTGACAGATATATGTGCAGGGACTGTACAGCCTGTAAGCACATACATAATGGCAGCACATTTACACATCCCTTTAGGAATTTTAGTTACAGTAGTAAATTTTATGCTGACTGCACTACATCAAACGTGGTTTATTTTGCATATTGTATGGCATGCTACAGTTTCTATATAGGAAAGACTAATAGACACCTAAAGGATAGGATCCTTGAACACTATAGAGACATCAGAAATGTTAAAGAAAGTAATGCTATTGCCATGCACACTAAGAATACAGGACCAGAACATATCTATAAATTTTTAGTTTTTCAGATACTGTCAGAGAAACAGAGGTGGGGTAACTTATCTAATGATAGAGAAGCTGCTGAACAGAGATGGATCATACGATTTAATGTAGATAAACCTCCAGGTTTGAATAAAATGGTGTAGCTTAAACCATTTTTAAAAGCTCGACCATTGAGGCATTGAGTTTTCTGAATGGCATGTCTAGTATATATTTTTATACTTTTATATATTTTTATAGTTATGCATGTCTATTTGCTGTTTTTATGTGTATGTAAATATATAAGTATATTTTAACATTAATTTATATATTCTTTACTACTTATATTATGCCTATATACTTTTAGCAAGGTGCACGCAATAGTACATATACTCATTGGTATTAAGTCAGATGTATTTTGTACACATTTTATAGATATATTTTATATGTTTTGTGTATGTATTTTTTCTATGCCTGTTTTAACAGAATCATTAGCTTGGATAAGGAATATGTGATATATGATGTTCTTATTACATTATTTAGTTTTATACTTTTATTCTGCATTGGTAACTGTGTTTCTTTTTAATTAAAAATGATTAGGGTGACTGCTTGTATCATCATGTGACTGTGTTAGTTATTTAAGGAAGTGTGGAATTTCAACAGTTGTCTGATGAAGGGGTAGATCCCTGAAAGCGCTAACCTGTGTACTGTTTGTACTTTTCTACTTAAGTAAATCTCCTAGCTGTGGTACTGTTGGTGCTTCTTTATGTTTGCTACAGTAGGGCAATGGGAGATGTAGTGACTGTGAATGGCCTGAAAAGCATTATTCTCAACACACATGCACACCCTCACACAGAGTTTCACAGTTGCCATGTCTGGCATTAGAACTCCTACTTAACTAACACATCACACTATAGTATTACTTAGTTATTGCATGCGCCATGGACCTTATAGGGATGAATTTTCTCTAAGGACGTATTTCAAGGTGACTGACATCAGCAGTCTTGCTAAAGTAGGGCAATGGGAGGTGTAGTGACTGTGAGTGGCCTCAAAATCATTGATTCCTTCACACACACACACACACACACACACACACACACACACACACACACACACACACACACACACACACACACACACCATTTTGCAGTTGCCATGTCTGGGATTAGAACTCCTACTTAACTAGTACATCACACTATGGCATTATGCAGTTATTGCACACACCACAGAGCTTATAGGGATGATCCTTCTCCAAAGGGGTATTTCAAGGTGACTGACATCAGCAGGCTAGCTAAACTAGGGCAATGTAGAGTGCAGTGTGTATGAATGGGCCATAAACCATTCCTCTGGAAACACACACACAACAGTCAGTCACACACAACTTTACATTTCACAGAACTGTATATACGACTGCTAGATGAATAATGACTTTTACTGTCATGGTACACAGTTATCACAAGCACCACAGACACTACAGTGCTGAGGGCTACCAGAAGCAAATGGCTGCAGTGATAGACATCAGCACATCATGTGATACTGGCCAATTGTATGCGTGGTGGGTGGGACAGGCCTCATGATGGGAAACTCTTTGTCACTGTCTGTCTGTCTCTTCCCCAGATGTTTGTTTGTGTATCTTTGACCTATTATAGTGTATAGTCCTTGGATATATGTGTGTATTCCTATCCTATCTGTGTGCAAAGCATGAATAGTGTGCAATGTGGTGGGTGTGCTCAGAAATTTGCTACTGACAGATATATATAGTCCAATGTTGTTGTTAGACATGGGGTTCGTTTCTCTAAGTGTGGGAGCATGCCCAGTATGACTTTCTGTATTGAATGTGTGAATCCATTACAGGTAGGTTGTACTCCACTGCAGGCATTTGTGTTCTACACCTACAGCTAGCAACCTGTTTCTGCAGGATATCTGTAAATAGGTTGACAATATGGAGTCACAATGGACAAAGGATAATGGGATACTGTAACTAATTGTGTCTGTGCTGCTTGTGCCACATAGTTTTGCTGTTAGCAGAGATATTCAGACATATGTACTGTTTTACACTGTGATGTATTATGTCAACTGCTGACAGATATACTTATTTGATCACAGTAATTTCCTGGGGAATACAAGATGAATGAAGCTGTGTCCAGTATTGTGGTCTGCAGCCTACATATTCTTGAACACTCATGCCATTCTGGAGGGGGAGCTGCAGACAATTGCTGATGGGTCTGTGTAAATAGTTCAGCACCTTGGTACTATGGTGGCTGAGGATCCCCTGCTTGTACATCTATCAACTTGACAGAATGGCCATATCCTGCTGTGGCCATACCTCTCAGCTGTACAGATTCACAAAGATTGCCCTGAGGCAGGGCTCATATATATGGTCAGTTCCCCTTCACATTGTGGTTTATGAGCAGGTTTGTAGACACCCATTACTGAGTTTGCAGGCAGGGATAGTATGTGCACACATCAGAGTTTCAGACTTCACACACTCCATGGCATCCATGCTTCTACACTCCCCCCCCATTCATCCTAGCAGTATTTAGGGGTTGGTCCACAGTTCATGCAGTAGGATATGGTGGGCATGCTACTGGGATTTGTCGACATGGCCTTGCATTTGTATTCTGTGGACTGTGTTATGTTGTTATTTGGGACTCCATGAGATAACATACATTGGCAGTATGGGTGAGGCACAGGCCTTTGACAGAGAACTGTAGGGCATTTGGTAGTGATGCAGGCCATCTGTAGCAGGCCAGTGCATTCTGTTACTCCTAGAGTCCCAGGCTGCAAGCCACTAATTCCCCTGGAGTGACAGGGTAGGTGTGCAAGGTGTTAATGACAATAGTTTCTGTCCTTATTAATCCATTGGTGTGGATGTTGGCAGGGTGCTGCTTACAGCTAGGGACACACCTGCATGGGACACTTCAGCATGCTGCATTCTGTGGGTATTCCTATACAGATGTGAGGGTCATACTGTACTCATTCCCAGCAGCAGGGATATGACCTGTGATGAACCTGTGGCTGATGGTGGGGTGAGCTGTGTGCATGTATGCTATGGAAGCTTCTTGCAGCTGACTCACAAATATATGTGGAACATTCCCCTTATGCTCGCTTGTGTGGGGATGTCAGCAGTTTCACAGTACTTCATAACTATACCTTTTGTGGTCTGCCAGTGATTGGCCAGACTACATCAGTATTCCATACTACACAGACAACTAATGTGCTGCTAACCTGTATGTACAATTCCAAAGGTGTGTGCATGTGACAGTTACATTTTATATACTCTGTCTAGGGTACTTCCATCTGTCTACTGTGTGTATGTCTGGGCCCACATTCATGGCATGTCCATCTTTCAGATGGTGACAGATAATACATCTGCACATTGACTATGGATTTCTGCTGATTGGGTCTTGCTGGGATGCAATGTGCTTGGCACTGCAGTTGTCAGAACATGGTCCTCTCATCAATAGTACTGGACATAGGCCACCGGGACACAATCCCCCATGCTTACATGCTGACCACTTTCACACAATATACAACACACAACAACCTAACACACAGAGCACTGCATATTTTACATGTGCAACAATCTATCATGCTAATTTGGCCAGGCTCAGGTAATCTGTGCTCTACTGTTATTAATCCCACACATACATGTTACTAAATTTCTACGTAGGATTGTGCAGGGGGGGCTCACCTGACAACTGTAAACATTTGCTATGACTGTACTGGTATTTCAGGTACTTTATTGGCTTCCATTTTATTCTGTATTCTGACATATCATGCAGATTTGAGGCATATCAGTGGAGTACATATCTTATGTTTTATTGACCTGCATTTCAGTTTCAGACATCTTACCCTTCAGAACTAACATCCAACTGCCTGACCTGTTGTAGTCTGTCTGTGTAGGTCTGGAGGGGGGCTGCTCTCCATTACCATCAATTGGAGGCCTTAGCACAACCTTTTTTTGTGGTCGTCTACCCCTGTCCTGCTGGCTGAGACTGTTGTTGGGTATGTGAGCCTCAGTTACATGCATGTGTGTGTCCTATGGACACAGATTTGGTCCACCACATATCCTGCAGTGGGATTTGTCACCTTGTCTAGTACTGCCTACTTTGTTGACACTAGTATTTGTTATGGATTTCATGCTGCCCATATAGGTGTCTACTATCTGCTGCCATCCCATTCAGCCACCCGATTCCCTTGCATGCTCAAATCCGTACCATAGATACTTGTAGCAGAACATACTACTCCATTCAGCAATTGAAAGGGAAAGTGACTTACCTTGTGGCTGTGCCAGTACAGAGGATGGTGCTGGAGGGCTGACTATGTTGGATGCACATAGTACACTCCCTATGCATGGCAAAGCACAGGTAGTGTCATGTTTGGCATCTCTTTTACTGTATGTGTGAGTCAGAGAGAGGTATCATTCCTTGGGTTCCTACCGTGTCAGTGTATGTGCTATGCGGTGCTTCTTTACCAAAGCCTGGGCATACTGGGCATGCCTCCTTCTGCCTGCAGGGGTAGGCTCAGGTTCTTCCTCTTCTGAGTCAGTCTGTGCCTGTGCTAGCCTTGGCAATGGTGGGGGCTGTGTGGCCCTACCCCGTGCTGTTCCTGCTGCAGCTGTATCCGCAGAATCATATTGCTTAACATGGCACATAAAATGAAAATTTGGGTAAATGTAGCTAGAGAGTACTGCAAGGCTCCATTGGATATGTCCAGGCAATGGAACAATGACTTGAGCATCCCAAACACGCGCTCTATTATGATTCTGGTTTGTGCGTGTACCTCATTATGGAGTTCTTGTTTAGATGTGTGTGCATTTTTGATGGGTGTCATCAGCCACACTCTAGTGCATAACCAGCATCCCCCACTAGGTGGACATATGGGATGTCCCCATTGGCAAATCTATGGTACAGCTGCGTTATATGCCAGATGTGGGAGCCGTGATAGCTTCCAGGGCTGCCAGCCCACACATTCATTGTAATGCCCTGGGCATCGCACACAACCTGGCAGTTGATGGAGGAGAAGCCCTTGTGGTTTATATAGACTCTACATCTCTCACCGGGTGGTGCTTTGATATGTATGTGCATGCAGTCTATAGCCCCCTGTACCTCAGGGTATTCTGATATTTGATGGAAGAGACACATATTACTGGTCAGCGCCTCACAGGTGTTGTGGAAATATATGTACTCACCGGCATGTGCTGACATGGCATCCAGGAACTGATGGAGTACCCTGGATGCTGATGCCTGTGAGATCCCCATGATATCCCCAGTTGGCCTTTGGAAAGTATCTGTAGCTAGTATTCTTAAGCCTACATATACCTTGGTATCCACTGGAATGGGTTCCCCTCTGTTGGTGCTGTGTGTAAGGCGTGGCTAGCACAGCTCAACAATTTTCTGTAGGAGGTCCCTCTCCACCCTATAGTGCTCCACTATCTCCAGCTCATGTAGCCCTTGGTAGGTTACCCTGGGTCTGTACACTTTTCTCCTTCTCCTCACTGTGGGTTGGTCATCAGCATTCTCATCCTCACCACCCTCAGCCTCTTCCGCATATTGATTTATGAGAGCGACAGCAGCCCCTATCATTTTGTTGGTTTTGTTAGGTAAAAGTTCCCCTTTTGTGTACACTGGTGGTTATAGAGTTTGTGGGAAAACCAGAGTGAAAGGTGTTTGCATAGTTTATAGTAGTGTGCTGTGCTGGCCTGGGCTGCTGCCTGTGTAATTGGCTGATTCTAATACATTTCACCTGCCAGCTATGCTAGTTCTCTTTGATTACCTTCCTACTGCTGTTTTCCCTTCCCCTTCCCTTCCCGTTTAAGCCCCGAGGCATGCCACACAAACGCAGTGCTCAGATGTGAACGTAGCTGCTATTTCCTGTTTTTTTTTCTTTAAAATCTGGTGCATGGCACGCGCACCCATTTAGGCAATGTAAACACTGCTAGGCAGCTTCATACATACCCCCTTCCTTAGCTATGCTTAGCTAAGGGCAAACAAGGGTCACTGTGCTCCAATAATATTACAGGAGTCATGACACCCCCCCTCATGAGGTCATCTAGATCTTAGGCTTAGACCATGATGTTATTGCACCTGGACAGTTGGGTGCAAGCTAGCACTGAGGGAAACTCTGTGATTCAGTATCATTCCCATCATTTGCATAGCACTGACTGCTAATGCATGGTTACAAAACTGACACTCAGCCTTCCCCCTTAGCAACCACTATTCCATGGTCTTGTTGTGTTATGCATGCCATTGACTATTATGGAAAATGATGATTTTGGTTTAAAACTTATTTCCAGCTTTTTTTCTTATTTTCGGGCAGATCCTGTTTGTGCTCTGCTGCCCTATGCTTAAACGGCTGAAATTGGCCAAAAAAAAGTTATCTTTTATAATTTTGAAACTATTTTTCATGCTTATGGTCATATATTTGGCAAGTGGCATGCCTAACCCTTATAATGTATGCTTTTTTATGAGCTGTCATGCCTCCGTTTTGTAGTTTGCAGAAATGTATTCAGCTACTGGCTGAATATTTCTGCAGTGTACACTATTACTGCACGGACACCTGCCTGCTTCATGGATTGCTAATTCACCTCATTTGCATAGTTTTCACCAGCAAATGAGGTAATTAGCATGCAGGGGCTGTGTCCATGCAGGAATAGTGCAGGAACCCTCATGCATGTCTTGGGAACTCATTCCTGGATCGCACATTGGCCATATTGCCTGCAGCAGCTCTAGCACTATTCCTGCACACTGTGCAGAGCTTACTAAATCCTGGGGACTGATTGATATAATAGTTAATTCTGATGAAAGTTATATAGCTACCTATTAGTAAAGAGGAATAAATGGATGTAAATTAATAAAGAATATTGAGACAATAACATATATATATATAGCTGATATATATATGTGCAATAATAATAATAATAATAATATAGGGAATAACCCATAGTATGATACCGGTATGAGTGTCCTGCAGAATAAACATTAATCAAAAGCCAAAATAGAGTGGTCATTTGATTTTGAAAAGATATTTGAAAAGAAATAAAAATTAATAAATGGCAGACATCTGCATGAGCAGGCTTCCACACACACAATGAGTATTATTTATGGTTGTCACAGACTCAATGATCATTCTTGATAGAAGCTAGAGACAGAGCAATTTGTAAGCAGGCAGCAGCATATCTTCTAGATACAGAACTGCTATTTGTGTCAATGGAAAGATGCATGTAGTGATGCAAATGATATGCACTGTGTACTCAAGGTGACCAAGGATATCAATAGATTAATGGAACAAGACTTCTCTTTGTCCCATTTCTGAAAGGCTTTGGGGAGAAGTTCCCATCAAGAAGGAAGTTGTAGAAATGGACACCAATATGAAGGGATGACAAGCAGAAAAAGCTATGGATGGCATTTACATTTTTAATAAAAAGTGGTAGTACTTTTGACTTTTGAAGACAGTAACATTACTGCACTGACAATTATGCTGGCATATCCAGCACATTTGGTCCACCTAAACTTCAGCAAAAGCACAAAATGGTTATATGAGAAAAACATGTTTAATGATATAATGCAGATATGCCCCACTCAACTTTCAGCTCCAACTTCATAATTGCAGGGTCCAGACTTTGTAATCTTTGCAAGCCTTTCTTTATGGTCCTTTACCCTTTTTCATACATGCCTGAGAATCTTGATATATGAAGCAGCCTTTTGGATAATGAGCCAGTGGGTGTAAGACCACTACAGTTTATATATTATTCCCATTTGCTGATGGATGTTTTCATAGAACAGTATACAGTTAATAGATTGCAGTGCATTTGTGACACACATTTATAAATGCTTACCTGCTTGGTTACCTACACTGATGTTAAATAATTATCATATGGCCACTTGGTCTGTCGAAATTCCTGTTAAATATTTTGCAGGCGCATCATAAACAGTACCATGCTATCAAATAATAATTTCTTTATATCCAGCCCATGTATTCTTTAAATGCTGTGACTGTTTTTGCTGATGGAATTACAAAATACTGTATGTAGCTATACACATTTCCATGTGCTTTTGGTGGAAATTTGAAGAATCTAGATGTACTAAAAGTCATGTTTAGGCTGTGTTTACTAAGTACAGCTGTTACTGTAACAATATGCACAGCACTTTCATAAAAACATCATCTGTTGCCAGCCAGGGGACAGATGTAATGGAAAACTAATCACTGAGGTGTTACATCTGAGGTGCCAAAATGGATTGCCCATATGGTATCATCCAGCTATAACTGTTTGACAGGATTCGTCATTTAAGAAAGCTAGCTTCTGCTGAGGTGTTCTTGTTATTAATCTATGTTTTATATAAATGGCATAAGTAGCAACATTTGTAACTTACAGAACAGTCTGAAAACATATTTGCATTATGATGCAACAAAACAGCAAGACTTAACACCTACTGTGTTAAACACTGTTATGCTTAAATGCATGTACTTTGTTAATATATACTGTCGATTGTGACGCACTTCAGTGCATGTCAACAATTATGGAATTTCCCCACCAACAATCACTTGACTAAGATGTTCAAATCTAAATGTGGAAAATCTGCAGAATGCAGACATTGTGGATTTCTCACAATCTACCTTTTATGAAAAAAGTGCAAATAAATATGAAATGTTAACATTTTTCGCTGAATGAAAATCCTTGTACACAGTATCACTACTGAAAGGTAGAAAAATGTAAATTATTATGCATTTGTGATGCTCTTGGGTTGGCATAAATAGTCATGGTGTCATGTTACTAATCCACAATGTGCATAATGCCTAAGAGGTTATTGTACATGGAATGGGATGCCTTTCCAGTTTATTACTTCTTGCTTTCAACATTTTCAATAAGCTGTGTGCTGAGTATGGCTGCATCATTCATCTACTGCAGTTGCATTCCACTTTCAAAGACATCTCTGTTCTTCCTCGCTTTTATTTATTTATTTATTTTTTTTTTGCTTATCAGACATAAATATGTTTTGTAACGGTGAACAAACAAACAGTATCAAAGAAAGATTTAACCACGACCTTGGAGAGAAAACACCAAAACTTTGTTGTAAAGCAAGAAGCTGGTTTTAATTCCAACAGTACTCCAGTTCCACAAGTCACAAACGAAATCACACAAGCGCTTTCGCCCAGGTAGTCCTGAGCTTTATCAAGTATACAAATTGTGATGTATTGCAATGCCTGTTATATACTCTGGTAATTATACAATTAATTAATGAAACCTGATATTCAAGTGCTCCAGTGTTTAAAAGTGTGTACTAAGGACTAGTTTTCATTACACTAATTCGAGATGTAATACACACTTAAAAGATAAATATATAAGAATAACACAACAACATAAAAACATATAAAAATTTTTCATATCAAAGTTGAAAAATAGAATTTAAATATGTTTTGTGTTATGCAATAGAAAAATATGAGAAAGTAGAAAGAGCAAAAAGTAAGAGAAAATGTGTTTTGATATAGGAGAAACCAGATAAGGACACATTATTTACTTCACAGCAAGTAGTCAAAATACTTTTCCATACCCTGGCACAAAAGCAGAATGGTTTAAGAAAAAACATACACTGGTCATGTATCCCAAGGATTAATTAACAGCCCCAGAGCAGGCCATATGTCCTGTTATAAAAAGGCCCTGCTTACACAGTGTATTAAAATCCTCAATACCCACTAATTTGTGTGTCTGTAAATCACAGTAAACCACTGCAAAGTGGTCAGCACTTCTTGCAGTAGTTAAATGTGATGTCTGCATTTTGTAAGCCTAAGTCCCTGTTCCCTTGCTGACTCTCCCACACACATGAGTGCACAGGAAAGCACACACACACAAATACACACCACAAACTCCTTACCTGTCCCTCTAGTCAAAGGTTTAAGATGTTTTCTCTCCTGCCCAGGCAATTCACAAATGATGACAGCCATTTTTTAAATGCATGTATTGCTGCAAATGTTAGGCGCTGTGACCAAAGATTTCTGGTTAAAGAGGACTCGTAGCTCTATTTATATATTTTATGAGAATCTGTTATGATTTGTTCAAGTAAATATTTTGCTTTAGTTTTATTTGTAGCAACCATATACAGTACTTTAGGATGCTAGTGTCTGTTCAGTATTTAATATTTACGTTCATTTTATTTTTGTGTTAATGAGTTTGTGATTGTTTTTTTAGATTTGTACACAGTTGACTTGTTGACTGTTTACTTCCATCAGGCAAATGTGAGCATGGTCCTAGCGCATTTGCTACTTTTTATATCCATTCTTTTATACAGTTTATACGTGACAGCAATAGCCATTTAGAGAATGTTAGGGGAACCTATAGATGACCTTGGCCATTAGGAGTGACTAGCAAAGACGTCTGGTTTCATGACAACAAGACGGATCTTAATATTTTCTCTCCTTTTGATTGAGATATATATATATGCGATCGTATATTGGCACATCAGTTTTTTCAGCAGCTGTTTAGTCTTTGTTTATACCAACAAGACATTCATATGGGTCATTTTAAGCAATTAAGTACGGTATTTTTCAAGCACTTCAGTTGAGAAATTTGTATTGTTTGTTTTGGCACATTACATGTAGATCAGTAGTTGTTCTGAATCGTTTTTCCTTTCATTTTGATGTATCTGTTTGTTTGAGCTTTACCTGTATGGTCAGTTATATTCTGAATACAGAATTTTAAATGTAGTTTGTTCCTATTTATGAGAGATTTACATCTGCTTTGAAATCTCGGTTTCTTATTACTTTTTATTGTGTATACGAGCAAATTCCAAATATAAGGTATAGCATATGAGCGATGCTTTTGGTACTGTTGAGTTCCGACATTTAGTTGACATTTTTACATTTTTTGTTTATCGTCTCCGTGGAGACCTTAACTACATTATTTAAACATCACTATTCAATAGGGTTCATCAGCTAATCAAATTGTTTCAAGCCTACGACATTACAGGATGAGGTATGAGCTTTAAAGCGGCAATTTCACTTTATTTCCTAATGCTTAGCCGTTCTGAATGTGGCAATATATATTCTGTATTCAATGATGTCTTTTGAAATATACTAGTTGACATCTTGATTATGTGAATGAAGTACCATTAGGTAGAACAAGAAAGAAGGTTTAGTATATTCCGACTACGAGCTTGACAAGCTGTAAGCCAGTATTGGCAGTCTTTAAGTTAACTAGACTAGCAGCGGTTTAGCGCTGTAGTGCTTTTATTATATTCTAGCTGTGCACTATTTATTTAATGTACTATACTTAAAGATTGTTGAAAATTCTGTTGTTAAATGAATGTTTAGACACAATTTTTATTATTTTAAACACTGGTCATTGCCGATTTAATTACAACAATAGCTGATTTAATTACTAGTTAATTGAAGCTTGGTTTTTTGATTTTCGCGCCGAAAAGCTATGTATAAAAACAGTTCATTTGTTTTATGTCATTTACACCTGAAGAAGCGTAGTACATCTACGTGAAAGCGCTTGTGTTTTTATGGAAAAATAAAGGACGTTTTTTACTTGACTTTTCCGTGTGGTGACTCCAATTTGGATCTACTATTGATATTTGATTCATTTTTTCCGAAACGGAGTCTTTGTTTTGTTGCTGCAGTTTGATACATATTTTTTCTTTCTTGTTTGGTGCTGTCGGTGACTTTTACTCATGGAACCAACGGATATTGAACTAGATTTCACTCCAGAGACGAGGACATCAGCTTTAACAGCCTGGGATTTTATTAAGTATAACACCGAGAATCCTTTATTGACTCTGGAACTTAATAATCCAGCTAATGCTGCTCCACAACCTTCTACTGGTGAGTCTGTAGTTGAATTTAACAAATTGACGAGACTGTTTCAGGATGACTTGTACCAACTGCAGAGGTACGTGTGGCAGAGACTGCACTTAGAGGCATGCATTTACTTTAAAATCATACCCAGAGGCATGCGTGTCTTTTGTATGCCTTCCTATGGTGACTCCCACCCAGTACTGTTGAGGAAGTGGCAAGATTTAAACATACAGCTTGGATTTAGTTATATTAATTTGTTATTGGAATATTTTGCTCCATTAGAAGCAGCACTAAGGAAGAAGATAGAGCTACAACATAAAGACATTTTAGACAAATTCTCTACTGAATACTTTGTTAAAAGGCTTGATAATATCTTGACCCAAGTCTACTCATTCAGCGAACGTTTAAAAATGGTGAAGCAAAGAAAGATTCAGAGAGATGCCAATGACTTTGCTACAGGTCAGATTTTTATTTGGCCAAGGAATTTTAACTCTCACTCACAAGGAGTTTCTAGATTGAATAATTCAGACATTAATATTGGTTCAGAGCCTCCTGTTAATGTGTCTTTGAACAATGTTCCCTCAGATTTGCTGCCATCATTATCAGTGACTAGTACTCAGAGGAACAATACAACAGCACATAACATTCAACCTTCCTATTCTTTAGCTGTTACGAGTGATGTTCATTGTTCTAATGATACACCCCAATCAGCAAGCAGCCGCAGCCTTTCTTCGCAGGGCAAAACCAAAGGACTCTGCTCCTACAACGAACACTTTTTTACCGTTTCCAGTGAAGGAACAGATGGGGTGGCGAGGTCGTTCTCACAGCAGAGGACCAAGAAAAAGAAAAGGATCCGGAGAAAAATACACCGCATCAAGGAAACAGCGAAACTGAACTCTCTTATATATAATGTTTCAGCATACAGTTTATCTGATTCAGAAGTTTCTCTTCTAGAAAAGGTCTTAATTTTATACCCTCTCAAACCAGCTCCTTAATGATGTACTGGTTGATTTAAGATTGTTTTGTCGTAATGTTTCTCTTAAGATCTTGTTTAAGAATAACAGTGCAGTTAACACCAATGAGGTAAAAAACTTTTTTAGAGCAAAGAGCAGCTTCATACCTAATATGCCACACAATGTTGAGAGTTTTTTGAGAATGTGTGAGTCTGATTTTTATGATTGGTTTGCTCAACATAAGAAAAGATGCTGCTTTTTTAATATGTCCAAAGCAGAACAAGATTCTCTATTATCATTGAAAAGAAACACCGACATTATTATTAAACCAACTGATAAAGGTGGAGCTGTAGTCATAATGAATTCTTTAGACTATGGTCTTGCTATGACAGATCTTTTATCAGAAGACACTGTGTATGAGAAAATTAGTAATACAAAATACCAGAAGATCATTAAAACTGTACATACTGACCTATATGATCTTCTGTTAGGAGGGCAGATTAGCTGTGAACTGTATGAATATCTCTTCATAGAATTTCCTGTTACTCCTCTGATAAAAGGCCTACCTAAGATACATAAGGGCCTTAGACCTATACCAATGAGACCGATAGTCTCAAGTAGCAATTGGGTAACCTGTACCATTTCTTCTTTTGTAGAAAGCATTTTAAGACCTTTAGTGGATCGCATTCCACATATCCTAAGTGATTCATACCAACTAATAGATTCCCTGAAAGATTTTGATTTTAGTAGTAAGGATGTACCATTGTTACTAGTGACGATGGACGTCAAAAATCTCTTCACTTGTATCCCCAATGAGCAGGGGCTTCAGGCGATTGATGAAGTATTAGTCACTCTGTCTGGTTACAGTAACAACAGGAAAATCCTTATTCATTTTCTTTTAGATTTAATACTCAATAACAATGTTTTCCTGTTCCAGAACCAACTTTATTTGCAAAAATGGGGGGTTGCCATGGGCACCCCTTGTGCAAACAGTTATGCCAACTTGGTAGTGTATAACTGGGAACAGGAACACTTATTTAATCATCCAGATTTTAAAAAAGTGAGAATCTATAAAAGATTTGTGGATGACGTCCTTTTTGTATGGGATGGTACTGAGTCAGATTGTATTAAATTTGTTAAAGAACTGGAAACTACTTCCTCTTTTTTAAGGTTCACAGTGGAGACCTCCTATAACCAGGTACATTTTCTAGATTTACAATTACAACTTAGAGATGAAAGGATCGTTACATCTTTATATAGGAAGTCAACTTGGAGGAATACGCTGCTACATTTTAGCAGCATGCACCCGAGACATACCTTTGAAGGGATAATATCTAGTCAATTGCATAGAATTTTTAGAATATGCAAGCATAGTGATACCTTGGACATGGAACTTAATACCTTAGAGGTTTTGTTTAGGGAAAGGGGGTATCCCTCTAAGATGTTTACAGAATGTAAACAACAAGTTATGGACAAGTTTTTTGCTTCTGGGGGTACTGTTGTAGCCAGAAACACTGCTGTTCACAGGAAACGTATTATTGTTAAAGATAAGTTTACAGATAAATTGAGCTATGTTACCAAGTTCACTAGTGACAGTTTCAATTTAAATAAGATTATTGTTAGAAATTGGAATGTATTGGTTACCGATACTTTTACTAAAACCATAGTGGGTGATTTCCCTAGGTTCAGTTATAGAACCTCTCAGAGTATGAAAGATATTCTCTGTTTAGAACATACACTTTCACATAGTATTATCGATCATGATAAAATGGGCACCTTTCCATGTGGTGGATGTTCAATGTGTCCACACATATCTAAATGTATTAGTTTTATACATCCAGAAGGTATTTTTACATTTATTCCAAGATTTTTTAGTGATTGCAACAGTAGCAACTTGATATATTTGGCTACATGCAATCAGTGTGACGCATTTTACGTCGGCTTAACCAAGAGACGGCTACGTGATAGAGTTTACAACCACTGTTATGACATCAGGAAAGAGAGAGAGTCCAATGCTCTAGCCAAACATGTCATAGAGCATAACAACCATAACTTTGGCTTTAAAGTACTGGAGATGCTACCTCAAAATCCCAGAGCAGGAGATAATAATAATCAGTTAGCCATCAGAGAACTGAAGTGGATTTTGACTTTAAAGGCGCACATAACTCCAGGGATTAATCATTCAGTATCTGTAAAACCTATCTTGGATAATCGGAAGAAATATTGATTACAAAACATAAATATTAAGTCTGACATTTCAATTTGATGAATTAGAAGTTGATTCAGTTAGATAATATATTAGTTTTATTTTTAAAAAGTTCATTTTTATGTTAGTACATCATTACATTTATATGGACAGCCATGACGATATAGTTTTTTAAATAACTAATTTATTGACATCAAGTTCCTCACTGGATTTTCTGGTTAAAGAGGACTCGTAGCTCTATTTATATATTTTATGAGAATCTGTTATGATTTGTTCAAGTAAATATTTTGCTTTAGTTTTATTTGTAGCAACCATATACAGTACTTTAGGATGCTAGTGTCTGTTCAGTATTTAATATTTACGTTCATTTTATTTTTGTGTTAATGAGTTTGTGATTGTTTTTTTAGATTTGTACACAGTTGACTTGTTGACTGTTTACTTCCATCAGGCAAATGTGAGCATGGTCCTAGCGCATTTGCTACTTTTTATATCCATTCTTTTATACGGTTTATACGTGACAGCAATAGCCATTTAGAGAATGTTAGGGGAACCTATAGATGACCTTGGCCATTAGGAGTGAATAGCAAAGACGTCTGGTTTCATGACAACAAGACGGATCTTAATATTTTCTCTCCTTTTGATTGAGATATATATATATGCGATCGTATATTGGCACATCAGTTTTTTCAGCAGCTGTTTAGTCTTTGTTTATACCAACAAGACATTCATATGGGTCATTTTAAGCAATTAAGTACGGTATTTTTCAAGCACTTCAGTTGAGAAATTTGTATTGTTTGTTTTGGCACATTACATGTAGATCAGTAGTTATTCTGAATCATTTTTCCTTTCATTATGATGTATCTGTTTGTTTGAGCTTTACCTGTATGGTCAGTTATATTCTGAATACAGAATTTTAAATGTAGTTTGTTCCTATTTATGAGAGATTTACATCTGCTTTGAAATCTCGGTTTCTTATTACATTTTATTGTGTATACGAGCAAATTCCAAATATAAGGTATAGCATGTGAGCGATGCTTTAGGTACTGTTGAGTTCCGACATTTAGTTGACATTTTTACATTTTTTGTTTATCGTCTCCATGGAGACCTTAACTACATTATTTAAATATCACTATTCAAAAGGGTTCATCAGCTAATCAAATTGTTTCAAGCCTACGACATTACAGGATGAGGTATGAGCTTTAAAGCGGCAATTTTGCTTTATTTCCTAATGCTTAGCCATTCTGAATGTGGCAATATATATTCTGTATTCAATGATGTCTTTTGAAATATACTAGTTGACATCTTGATTATGTGAATGAAGTACCATTAGGTAGAACAAGAAAGAAGGTTTAGTATATTCCACTGAGCTTGACAAGCTGTAAGCCAGTATTGGCAGTCTTTAAGTTAACTAGACTAGCAGCGGTTTAGCGCTGTAGTGCTTTTATTATATTCTAGCTGTGCACTATTTATTTAATGTACTATACTTAAAGATTGTTGAAAATTCTGTTGTTAAATGAATGTTTAGACACAATTTTTATTATTTTAAACACTGGTCATTGCCGATTTAATTACAACAATAGCTGATTTAATTACTAGTTAATTGAAGCTTGGTTTTTTGATTTTCGTGCCGAAAAGCTATGTATAAAAACAGTTCATTTGTTTTATGTCATTTACACCTGAAGAAGCGTAGTACATCTACGTGAAAGCGCTTGTGTTTTTATGGAAAAATAAAGGACGTTTTTTACTTGACTTTTCCGTGTGGTGACTCCAGTTTGGATCTACTATTGATATTAAAAGATAAATATATAAGAATAACACAACAACATAAAAACATATAAAAATTTTTCATATCAAAGTTTAAAAATAGAATTTAAATATGTTTTGTGTTATGCAATAGAAAAATATGAGAAAGTAGAAAGAGCAAAAAGTAAGAGAAAATGTGTTTTGATATAGGAGAAACCAGATAAGGACACATTATTTACTTCACAGCAAGTAGTCAAAATACTTTTCCATACCCTGGCACAAAAGCAGAATGGTTTAAGAAAAAACATACACTGGTCATGTATCCCAAGGATTAATTAACAGCCCCAGAGCAGGCCATATGTCCTGTTATAAAAAGGCCCTGCTTACACGGTGTATTAAAGTCCTCAATACCCATTAATTTGTGTGTCTGTAAATCACAGTAAACCACTGCAAAGTGGTCAGCACTTCTTGCAGTAGTTAAATGTGATGTCTGCATTTTGTAAGCCCAAGTCCCTGTTCCCTTGCTGACTCTCCCACACACATGAGTGCACAGGAAAGCACACACACACAAATACACACCACAAACTCCTTACCTGTCCCTCTAGTCAAAGGTTTAAAATGTTTTCTCCCCTGCCCAGGCAATTCACAGATGATGACAGCCATTTTTTAAATGCATGTATTGCTGCAAATGTTAGGCGCTGTGACCAAAGAGATTATTGCATTAATGCAATGATGAACCCTCTCTGTCTTATTGGCCCTAGCAAGAAGAAAGTTGTGGAAGTCGGTACAAATATAAAATGATAACAAGTGGAAAGGTTGAATGGTTTCACACCTCATATACTTCAGTAAATGCAAGCTATGGCACAAGCTGTGTATGAGTTGAAGAGGAATGTCTAACATTCTCATTCCTCCCCATCATTTTGCACAATATATTGTAGGTATTGCATTATGCCTGGGATCCTCAATATATTATAAAAAGAAATTCATCAGCTATATAAACTTATCAGATAGTGCAGTGGGCTAATGCAGTGGGATTTGGTGTTAGTGATGCCCTTGTTAAAATCTCTCTTTACCTCCTATGCATTTATTTTATTTTACTTTTTGATTATATGCAAAAAAAAAAGTGTCTAGTGGGGGTGCAGAGAACTAATGCCCTCCTCGGGTGGTGGGAGGGTTTAGGGTTTGCGGTTTGCTTAAGGCCCTACTGTTCCCTGGTATCAAATTGCTTCCAGCACATTTTATTTAGTGTGCATTTATGTCACACCATATTATTTATCCCTGGTTAATATTGTTACCTCCTTCTGTCAATGACTGTACTGCTAAAGTGCCGTTAAGGGACTAAGCATTAGACATCTTGTTGTCAAATGTTACCACCATTCAATACTATTAATAGGCTGTTAATTTACAAGAGTATCATCTTTGGTGGCCAACACACTCCCTACTCAATGTTGCAGGCTCTGCTCATTAATTTAAGGGTGTGCAGAAGTATGAATTCCACCCCAATCCACACACACACACATACACGGAACACCCCCCCACCTGATGGCATTCACTCACACTCATCCAGTCATGCACACACACATCCCTAACATAGCCCCTCACTTCCCCCCCTACTGCTATCACCCAGGCAAACACACATTCATGTCTACACTTACACATGCAACTCCTTATTAACACTCATGTGTTAACCTCTTAACCCTACCTTATTAATAACTCCCCATTATTTATCTTATCTCTACTGCGATTGATGAACGTGGCCTTTTGGCTGTTTTTACTACCATGGCATGGCAGTTGAGCCTCCAGAAGACCTACAGTCTCAGTTTCTACAAACCCTAATCATTACCAACAGCACCACCATCTTGTCTCTTAAAACTGTTCCCATATTCGCTTGAGATGCACACTTTCGAGCTGTTTTCAATGCAACTCCCTAGGGCTTGAACTTCCTACTCTAAAGAATGTGGGTCCCTGTCTAACAGTGACACAGAAGTGATACCCGGGGCAAACCTACGATCTCCCATCCACTCATCAAGATTCCTCTTGAAGAGAGTCAGTGAGGAACTCTGCCTAACCTGGACTGGGATTTTATTCCAGAGTGAAGGGAGCCTCTGGGTTATGAATCTGTCCCTCCAGCATGTCCTATTTATTTCAGTGCTGAGGTTCAAGTCTCTCGAGCGCATAGCTCGATGGGATTTGGATTTTCTGAGGTGCAGCATGTCCATTAATTCCGGGTTGGACATGGCTTTATACGTCAGGCACAGATTGCCTCTGAGCAGGTGGTATGCCACTGAGTAGAGCTGGAGTTTCTTTAACCGGGCAGCATATGGCATATGTTTGAGCCCTTTGATCCTCTTGGTGAGGTACTTTTGGGGTCTTTCCAGGTGCTGCAGGTGTCTGGTAAGGTACATCCCAAAAGGGGCATTGTACTCAATTATGGGCCTGATGAGGGATGAGTAAAGAGGCACGATGACCTCCCCTGATCTAGATGTGAATCCCTTCATGATTAGGTGGGCTATATAAAATGTTTTTCTAACCACTTTGGCCACGTGGTTGTCAAATGAGATATTGCTATCAACTTGGGTCCCCAGGTCCCTAATTACTTCTTCTGTACTTAATGGATTACCACCTATGTGGTAATTTGTGGGCACTTTGTTTTTGCCAAAGGGGATGACTATACACTTTTTGGCGTTTAGCTTGAGGCCATGGCTCTGACACCAGTTGTCTGTTTCTATGAGGCCCTTTTTATAGGATGCTTGTGTCAGCTGGAGAGTCGATTATGGCGCCCAGTTTGCAGTCATCTGTGAACTTGGTCAGCCACAGTCCTTCCGTGTTAGCCTGTACCTCCGAGAAATATATACCGAACAAGAGAGGTCCCAGGACTGAGCCTTGTGGGATGCCAGGACCCTAATTACTTCTTCTGTACTTAATGGATTACCACCTATGTGGTAATAATGTTAATAAAGCCTAGAATTAAGCACCATTCTGAAATGTAAATATAAAATAAGTGAGAGAGTGTGAGAAAGACAGTTTGAAGCTACCAAGAAAGCTGTAATAAGTCTGGAATAAAGGTATACTGCAGTCACTACATAATGAAATGAATGAGACAGCCACAACCAAAGAGTGTAATGTCTTAAATAAAGTACAGAACCTGGACTGTGTCCGTCCCACAATTTGGATATGTTGCTGTACCCTTGCATTATGGAGATAGTATGGTTGTATGAAATGCTGAACATCCACAGTTGTCTAGACCCATATAAATCAAATGTAGCAGGATGCTGTACCTGAACACAGCCAAATATGAACATATATGAATAAAAATGGAATATATATTAATGTAGCAGTAACATCCCCATCACCAACATTCCTAAGGTTACATACAGGAAACTGTACTAATACATGTAGGGGATATATATCTGCATCTACTAGGAATGTACAGTATATGTATAGGTAGTATAAGTTGTTAATTAATATTTCTCCACCCTACCCTATTTTCACAAATTATGCCATTCCACACCAAACTGGGTATGTGTATTCACAATTAATTCCCATGGACATTTGTCCTGTTTGTTCATACATATCTGCATGTATGTTGATGCATGTGCCCTGTTCACATATCCAAACCTGATGGCCTGTTGCCACCAATAAACCCTGCATGCTGTTGGAATGTGCACTGTTGTTCTAAATATGCATGTGTTATGCTTGCTGCTCAATGTTCGGAATTCATGGGTGTTTGGTTAATTGGAATACTGATGCATGCTGTTACAACTAATTTTGAATGGTGTTGTTTCTTACTAACCCAAAATGCCATAAAATACTGCTAAACATAGGACAACAGGGAAGGCGGGTTCCAGCGGACCCACCTCTCCCACCTCAGCTGGCGAGTGCACCTGGCACCAGTGCCCAGGCTGGGACCTCCTCCTCCGGTGGCCCTGTGCCACCTTCAGGTGGAAGTGCTGCAAGGGATGGGGCTCATCCCCCTCTGCAAGCATGGCCGGAGGAGAGCCTCCACTCACCCTCCATAGGGTCCGGACTGTGGTGCGTAGTGAGATCAGGCTTTCTGTGACTGATCCCCTATGCCAGCTCGAGGTGAGAGTGGTGCAACTCACTGGTGTGCCTGCCCATCCTATCTAGCCCCCAGCACAGCCCCGGCCTGGGCTGTGAAGGCACAGTGGTAACTGCCCATGGGTGGGGATCTCTGTTCCACTGTTGCCATCTGTGGGCTCATGGGCTTGCGGTATCCAAACATCCGTCCTCATCAATTGTGTTTACCCCCCACATGTGTGATACTCCGCCCCTGTATGCATCTTGTTTGTCTTGTCTGTTAACCTCCCCAACCTACATCCCCAAATATACCTACTTCCTGTATCTCACATTCCACTCTCACCTGAAAAAAAAAATAAAAAACAAAAAAATTACGCCCCATACATAGCTGCCCAATTCGCACACATGTCCGCTGGACATGTAAACTGATAATTCTAATTGGCAGTACAACATATTTTGTTGTCCTCACCCCTATCTCAGGGGTGGAAGGTTTCAAATTTCACACCAAATTTCAAACATATGCACAGCTGTTGCTGATAAAGAAATGGGCAGCTATGGACCTTCCCTACACCCATCCTGCACATCCCGAGCTGGTTTCCCTACTGTCTTTCCCTCTTTCTGCCCCCTTTTTCACTACTTTCCTATTTCCCCATTTTCTTTTCTTTAAAAGAAATTAGCGCGGGTGTTAGTGGGAGTAAGCACTTTTAAGCAGTAGTCAGCGGGTGTGCGCGTATCTGCGCTTAGCTAAGCATAGCTAAGCATCGCGCAAACTTGCGCAAACCCGATTACAACTGCTTAAAAGTGCCTTAGTCACTTTGTATGACAAGGCCTGTAGTCTGCTCATCAGCAAAATAAAATACCCCTGTTGGGCTCGAACCCCGGACCTTGGAAATATTAGTCGGCATGAATTACCACTGAGCCACAGCAGATATACAAGAACTTGGTGCTAAAAGAAATATATCATGAAATACAAGGAGTGAATGTAAAGGGAAAATAGGAGGGCCATTACACAAAGCTTGTTCTGTGTATCTTTACTGGCAATTCTTGTGGAATTGCATTACATTAGTGTGAGAAGAGAAACAGCCATGCTAGTAGGTAATAATGTTACAGTAGCACCTTACAAACCCCACACAGTATCAGAGCATGATAAACACCACCATATTTGAATAGGTAAGAGGCCAGACCTCCCAACTGTGACTGATTTACAGGGATGTCCCTGATCTGGAAACAACTGTTACCTGTGCCCCACTGACTCCCTGTGAAATGTACTAACAGTAGGCAGAAATGTGGGGAATCCCATGCAATGGTAACTGTCAATAAGTTAAAGTATACACTACTTGCATGTCAGAAATGGTGTAGTAATACATATGCTCAAAATACCCCACAGTGACAACTGCAGAATATCTGAAATATATCACGGGTGTATCCCACTAATATGTACCTTTCCCTGAGGCTGGTCAAATATATACCTGAGAGTATCTGAGGCCTGCAAGTGTCAGAAACACACAGGCATATCAGCCTGTCTGCTGTTACATACTCTGCGAATAGCTGTAGAATTACTTCCACAAGCATGCCCTTATGTAGGAGTACAACACAGAAATATCAAAGGATGTAGCCATCTAACATACTAATGACAGTATAGCAGTTCACAAGCACTGCATGTGCCTGATATTCATAATTGTTAGTACAATATACTTAGTTGTCCTCACCCCACTCTCAGGGGTGGAAGGTTTCAAATGTCACAGCAAATGTCAAACATATGTACAGCTATTTCAGTTAAAGAAATGTGCAGCTATGGACCTTCCCTACACCCAGCCTGCACATCCCTAGCTGGTGTCCCCACTGACTTCCTGCTTCCTGCTTACAACTGTTTAAAAGTGCCTTATTCACTCTGTATGACAAGGCCCTAGTATTGCTCAGCAGCAAAATAAAATACCCCTGTAAGTGTCAAAACCCAGACCTTGGGCTCACCAGACTGCATGAAGTGCCACCAAACCACAGCAAACATATAAGAACTTAGTGTTGAAAGAAATATAACATGCATTACAAGGAGTGAATGTAAATGGAAAATAGGAAAGCCATAGCAACACATTCCAGTAAAGACAAATATCAAGCATTCAAGGAGTGAATGTAAAGGGAAAACACAAAAGCCATAGCAACACATTGCAAGAACTACTGTTGTATGCCAGTTAATCCTCAAATCCCACAGGCAAGTACATACTCCCATGTAAACAGTGTTAGCATTAGCAGGTGTGAGTTAACATACACACTGAGAAGAGTGAACTGGAAGAAGCAACAGTCAAGTTTCAGTACAACATGCATTTCAGTGGCTACAACACAGCATTAGATATGAGAGATATACCAACCTTCTGACTCACACAACAGTGTCCACAGCAAACCAGCATGGTCCCCACCTTGCAAAACTGAAAGGCCTACGCCTACCTAACCTATCATTTTATAGCAGTGTCATGAAATCACAGTGAGAACTGCAATTACCACACATCAGGCTGCATGCAATTACTAAATGCTGGCCAACAATTGGTGCAGAGGCCATCACATGCACATGTGTAGATATCTACAAAAGCAGCCTGTACTGCCAGTCCACACATGCAATAATATCATTGCAGCAACTGGAGGGAGAGAGAGAGAGAGAGACAGATAGAGACAGAGACCAAAACAAAAAAATAAAAAGCAAGCCAGCCAGCAAGCAAGGCAGCAAGCAAGCCAGCAAGCAAGGCAGCAAGCAAGCCAGCAAGCCAGCAAGCCAGCCAGCAAGCCAGCAGAAAAAAGCTGTCAGAGACAAAGGTAATGTAAACTACATAATCTAATAATCTACATACTGTGAACCCTACATATGTGTTAGCAGTCTGTATCTATATGTATATGCAGATGTGCATAGGGCAAGGGACATACTGCAACTGTTAGTGAAGGCTGGACATACATATGTAGTTGAAGGTTGCTATGTGAACATAACAATGTAGGTTGTAGTGTGTGGCATTGAAAACAGCATGCAGTGCAGGTATTTGTCATGTGGTGGTGAACTTCTGTGGGACTGAGCCAGTGAGGCCTGCTACAGCTATACAGCCTGAGGACAGCATAATGCATTATGCACAACACTGTGCAATATCATTACAGAATGGTATGTCTCACAACTGTTTCAGAAGTGATATTCCCACCATGAAAGGTGGGCAGTCTATGTGCCTACATGTGCATGTATATGTACAGCAATGGATGTTTAGAAGTGTGTGTGTGTGTGTGTGTATATATATATATATATATATATATATATATATATATATATATATATATATATATATATATATATATATATATATATATATATATATAAAGAGAGAGTGAGAGAGCGGGACATGGGATGTACTGCAACAGGTGCCTGGTGACCAAGGCATGGACTGAATACCAGTGTTGATACTGCATTACCATACCCCATTCCAAAACATGTTACCCACTAACTACCACATAGGTGGTTGCCCGCCTACCACTGGAGGTGTCAGAAGGGAACATGGGACACAGGTGTACAATAGCCTCCCATTTGATATCTACAGTGGCACACTAGTCTTGTAATCCCTGTACATGGTATGTGTCATCACAAAAGGTGTGTCAGCTAGGGAATGTAAGTCAGTGTACCCCAATACACCTCACAATGTCCTATGCAGTATGTACCTCCCATGAGAACTACAGCAAGTGGAAAGGCCACAGACATACCTAACAAAGACTGATAATGCCCTCAAACACATTCCCTATGCAGACTGACTCTCAAAACCACAGCTAGAGTGCCTTGCATACTTCCTACACAGAGGTTACCACTGCTGGACATACACAGTTATGTCACACCCATACCAGTTGGCCAGCCACCATGGCAACACCTCACAATCCGTCCAGCCTACATGACCTAGGACCCTAATCCTTGTCACCACACTAAACAGCACATGCTGGAAGTACAGGTTTCTATACACAAATATGCCATACCCTGGAGTAAACCACCCAGCATTAACAAACAAGGCCCCTTGTTAGTAGATGTCATACATACCCCTGATGAATGTTATGGAGATAGGTGATATGCCCTGTGAGTCATCTCTATGTAACCGTTTCACAGGAGCAAGTAAAATCACATTACGTGTCCCAAAGGGCAGGGTAGCATATGGCTAGGCTGCCCTAGGCCAAGGGCCAATAGCATAGTACCTACCTATGACACAATGCACACACACAAGTACTCAGTGCAATACCAGCTATGTGACATTGAATGAGTGTGACACTGATTGTGTGTCAGGTCTGTAAAGGTGTGATAGTTTAGTGTGAGTTTGTGTCTGTCATGTTAGTTGGTGTCCTTAGTGTGAGGCCAGAGAAAGATGTGTCAGTTATCGGGATGCAAACATAGATTGGCATATGTTGTGCCGTACTTCCCTGTGTACAACTGCGGTGTCCCATCGTAGGCAGAAGCAATACATGTATGCTCAGTAAGTGGTACTGGCGTTGAATCCAGCTCACATATGAACTGTTGTACTACCTGATATTGTAGGCCTAAACACTACAGTATGGTGTATGTTCACATTCCCTGGTAACACTGTCTGGTGTGTTTCCTGTAGTCTGCACAGATTACATACCTCATGCATAGGTATCTGTAAGTAGGGGCACATAGTACTATAAGGTACACAGTTAATGCTCATTTGTGTTGTTATACATTTGTGTGTTGTATGTATGTGTAATGTGTGTGTAATGATGCCTGTACCATGGCCGCAATCACATGTGTGTTACAGGGTATGTGTGTGTACCTGGCAGCATGTATACTCTGTGACAGCAGTATGCTGGCTATAGTAACAACTGTGCACATATGTCAGGTAGAGGTATGGCATCAAAGACTAGGGTGCATTACCACTGAAACTGTGAATGTGCATTGCATTCATTGCACGGGATGACAATATTCTTCATCCATTAGCTTGATATATACCCCCAGTGTGAGGTTGTGCATTGAATCCCACACAGTGTGCCGAGTGCTTGTGTATACTAGTTTGTTGTATGGAGTGTGGCAGGCACTGTCAGACAGTTGTGGGTTAAGCACTGATATGTGGTATTGAACATGTGTATCCCCTGATAGACAGACAGATGCTGTATATGGCAGTTAAGTGATATCAGTACATTAGAATATTAAGTGTGCCTCATGACTTGCTCACATATGTTTCTTTTCCTTCCAGGGTGATGGTGCTTCAGCGAAACCCACCTTAAACAGCAGCAGAGCATCAGGAGATCCACCAGAGCCTGGTGCAGAATTACTGTGTGCTGTTTTCCAGGACCAGCCAGAACCAGCATGAGAGGGCTGCACTGTGGCAAGATCTTGTCCGTCGGGTAAATGACATAAGCATGCATAACCGGACATATGAGCAGGTACGCCATCACTGCAGTGATTTAATTAGACATGTCCAGCAGCATGCGTCTGATATCCACAGACAACAGCTTGCTACAGGCGGTGGGGTACCTATCCAACCCCCCCTCACCAGTGTGGAGGAGCACCTCCTAAGTGTTGTGGCTCCAGGCCAACAACAGCAGCATCCACAAACATGTGTCATCATGGAGGCCAGAGCCACCCAGCATGTTGAAATGGAGCGTGCACATAACATGCCATATCTGTAGTTGACTGTCCTCTGTACTGGTAGTTTATGCGTGTGTGAGATGTGTACTGTTTGTGTAGCTGTTAACCTGCCTATTCTTCTGCAAGATTGATATTCTGAGCATAATCTGTACACCTATGAAAGCCACCTGTTGTACTACTGTACTTTATCATACTCACAGTATCAATGGCACAGTTGTGGCCACTGGCAATCACTGTCATATTTTTGCAGGTCCCTCTGGAGTGACAGCAAGGCAGCCAATCCATGCTGGTGAGTGTGTAATAACAATACTATTGCTAATGACATGTGCATGTCATATGGAGGTGTAGTCTGTGCATATGTAACACACCTATGCATAATGCATGCTGTGCATGTTTGCTGTGAGACAATGCATATCCCATTATTCTCAATAGCTGCCTCACTCACATGCAATACAGAGAGCATGACACACGTGTGGCAACACGGTACTGGACATTGTATAGGCATACCTGATACACATGTTCACAACAGACACATGTTTGGCATATACACTACACCTTAGCCTGCTACACATGTCCAATTATGACACCTGCTGTATGGCCACCCTTCAGTATCCCACTTATCATCTACGCAGCACACATAATATACCTGAGGGGTTGAGGCCTATCATGTCTTTGTGCAACAGTCTTGAACAAATAATACATTCATGTTAGGCACTGCTCACTATTGGCCACCTTACATACCCATGTAACAAGTGGCTGTGTAATTGTGGATGTAGTCATGTTACTGAACGTCAGGTACAGCATGCTAGCTGCCTGTCTGGCACACATTATTATTGTTGACTGACCACAAGAAGCATGTTGATCATGGCTCATGTTACTACACCACATCCAGTTCCGCCGACCACAAAAGTACACATAGCAGTCATTGCGTAGCACCGTCATGTGTTTTGTGTGTGTGTGTGAAAATATATGCACCCACAGCATGTAACACTTGCACAACATTGTTATGTCCTTGTACACATTGTGTCCCAGGGTGGAGACAATCACTGAACAACTACACACAAGCATCAAGTACACGTATACTGTTATTAACAAGGGCTGTCTACACTTGCACTGCATGTTCCTGTGCAACACATAATCTGCATGCTGACACATGTGCAGTGATGTTTTTCCTTGTGATACTGTCACCCACCCTAAAACAGTATTGTGTATGTATTGGATTGCAGGTGTGTCTGTGTTTGTATCTGCTGTACTGAGGAGTGTGCCTGTGTGCTTGTGTGCCTGTGTGCCTGTGTGCTTGTGCACCTGTGTGCTTGTGCGCCTGTGTGCCTGTGTGCATGTGCTCCTGTGTGCATGTGTGCATTTGTGCCTGTGTGCATGTGTACATGTGCACCTGTGTGCATGTGTGCATGTGTGCCTGTGTGCATGTGCTCCTGTGTGCATGTGCTCCTGTGTGCATGTGTGCATGTGCACCTGTGTGCATGTGTGCCTGTGTGCATGTGCGCCTGTGTGCATGTGTGCATGTGTGCATGTGTGCATGTGTGCCTATGTGCTAATATCGTGTGCACATTTGTAAACTGTGTTTCCTCTCTTTCTCTCACAGGTTCTGATGTTGCTCTGGTGGAGTGCAGCAGGGAACCTGAAGCCACTGCTGGGGATAGTGATTATGATGATACATGTGTAATGGCACAGGGAGGTGTGACAGGGTCTGTCGTTGGTCAGCCAATTGACACTACACAGCAGTCAACCCCATCAATGCGCACAGTCATCCGTTGTCACCAGTGTCCTTAGCTGAGGGACAGCATACAGTGGGCATTGACAAGGGTAGTGTGGTATCATTGGCACATGCATCCCCTCACAGCAGCCATGGCCAGATTCCTGACATGGTACCACACAGGAAGATGTCCAGGGGTTCTCGTGGGAGCATCCATGGTCGTACTGCCCCTGTCAGACGTGCCCACAGAGGTCTTTCAACCTCAGCTATGTCCCGGGCTGTAATGCAGGCACAGGCACTTATGGAACAGTACACCAGACAGGGTGTGAGGGACCTCAGAGCACATCACACCACTATGAATGACACTATGCGTGACGTTGTGTCTGCCATCCATAACATCAGCAAGGTCATTGATAGACATTGGGGGGACACATTAGATCTCTTCCACAACTACATGTCCAGGAGCCAGGACAGTGCAGGACAGTTGAGGCATCGACGTGGACGTATGCCAGCAACATTATCAGCTGGCAGTCATCACGGATGACAACAAACCCGCAGCCACTCCCATAGTGCCAGTACCAGCCCCAGCAATGCTGGGTCTGTGCTGTCATTAGACTGTCTGAGACCATGTGCACGTGGCTCTGGACAGTCCCAGCAGGGACATGTGTCCAGTCAACAACGCACTGCTTCTGATGACAGTACCCAGTCTGGCTTAGTACCTGATACTGTCCATAGCACCCCTGCCAGGCACAGGTACCGTGTCCGTGGCCAGAGACAGTGATCTGTATGACCTGGCAGGTACAGTCTGTGGCTGTCCACAAACACCCGTATATGGCAGCCACGTGGTGGAACTGTGTGCATGCATACACACACACATAATGCTAACACCTAGGGCTAACACATACACACACACATTGCAGCAACATTGTCCCATGTTGTACTGTTGACCCTCACTAACACACACACACACATACATGTCAACTGGATGAGTCAATGGCAGACTCTGGCAAACCAAGTACACACCCTGTGCATATGATGAAACTGTGCCACCTCCTGCCATCTGTAACATTGATGCAGGAACAGGGTAGCATGGTGCTGATGCACAGGGTGACTACATAGCACTGTAGTAATATTATCATGTTGTTAACAGTACAGTGTAATGATATTGTTGTGGGTATATTCGAGCATGCATGATGCATTACCTATGTTTGTCATTGCAGTTTTGTATACACCAGTGTTAATTCCCAAAGTGTACTGTCTGCACATGTGCCACATGGCTGTTGTGTGTACCTGTGCCTGCATGTGTTGGGGTGTGGACAGTACATGTGTGATGTTTTCAGCACTGAGTTGCAGGTGTACATTTGTGAACATGGTTAGCATGGAACATGACATGGTTTGACAGTATGCTGTGGGTGATACAGTTTCCAAATGTCAATGGTCTGCATTCTGCTAGTATACACAGCTTACATAGCCTGACATTCAGTGGTCATTACATGGTGTCTCTTCAACTGATACACAGATGTAGGAACCTGGTGTCAGTGATATCCCTGCAGTACTACACTATACCAGTAGCCATTCTTACTGAGCCCCACACATCCCTGGGAACAATACTCTTTGGCATATAGCAGCCTCATGTACATGCCAACACACTACGGATATGTCCATCCACGACTGCAAATACATACAGTGGCAACAATGCATTCTACACATGACACACCTAACCACCACAAGAGTATCATACAGACAGATACCTGTTGTCCAAGCCATGCTGTATTGCTGTAACACAACTGTGGCATTGGCATCGGCATGTAGTTAACATAGTATTCCAACAGTATCATGTAGGTGGTAGCACTCATCATGTAGAATGGGTAATGGTGTGTACAGGTGGACAAGTGTTATCTTGTCTTTCCTGTGATATTCACATTTCCAAAGGTATTCTGCAGTCCCTCGGTGTATCAAACACCAAACCACAAATGAAAAAACTGTTGAACCAAAAGAGCGTAACAACGAACAAGAACACTATGACAGACTACTTCGTAAAATAAACAGACGTTTAATGACTCCAAATTAATGTTAGCGCTTTCGGCTAAATCAAATATTTAGCCTTCCTCAGACAAACAGCAGAACAGGAAATGACATTTCTTAAAATATATGTATAGAACCAATTGAAATAAAGTGCATTTAGTAATTAGTTGTAACTAAGGTTACCTTAAAGTAGTATAATCCATTGCAAACATAAGCCTTGAATAAAGGTAAAAATAGAGTGCCTCTATAGGCATTGCAACGGAACAGCAAGTGATACTTTGTTGCAAATAACTCCATTCATCAAAATATTTACACAGATGTTAAACTCTATAATTACTGGGTTATTTAATCATACAACTTGCTTCATACTTATGTGATGTGTTAAAATGTTATAAAACAGTGAATGATAAACTAAAAATATTTGTGTATATTTTAAATTGTTACCAAAAATATTTCCACAATTTGGAACATTATTTCCACATTTAAACATTAAAAATACTGATTAGTTTTGCCCATAGAATTCCTGTACAATAATCATAAAATAATACAATTTTACATTAGTGCATTCTGTTAGGGAATAATTGATGTTGGGTCAATTTCATATCCAAATGTGAGAGACCTTCCCTATATGTGTTATCTGTTATCGATAACCATTTTAATACACATTTTATTGATAGGTTGTCATTGATGCCAGGTAATAAATGTGCTCTAGTTCGTACCTGCCACATCAATTCATCTATCTCTAACCTAATTTGCCAGGGGCCACCCATTGGATCTGGCATTCTTTGTTGAGTATAACAAAGTTGAAGGAATGCCCTGTATTGCTAATAATATGCTTAGCTAGGGCATTGTTCACATCCCTTCTGCTAATAGCATAAATGTGTTCGTGTATTCTGGTCTTGAATCTACGCTCTGTCTTGCCAATGTAGAAAGCTTCACATTGGCTACACAGAGCAGCATATACCACAGATTTTGATTCACAGTTGTAATGCTTGCTTATTTTATATGTCCTGTCTTTAATGTTGAACTGAGTGCCCACTCTAATAAATTTGCATTCTGCACAGGCACCACATTTGTACATTCCTTTGGGGCTGAGAAATGAACTTTTTTGGTGCCCTTTCCAAAATAGCTTTAAGGTTTTGGCCTCTCCTGTATGTTATGTTGGGTTTTTCACCTAATGCTGTAGACAAAGTACTGTCATGATTAATTACGTCCCAATTCTTATACAGGATCTCCTAATTTTTGAAAATCTAGCGAGAAAGTGTGTAAAAAGACACATTATAATTAGTGTCCTTACTTCTATCTCTAGTTGGCAGACTAACCGGAATTAGTGCCAATTCTTCTTCCCCGAAAGTTTTGTTATTAAGAAGGGGAATAAAATGGCCTGACTTCCGTTTATTTACTACTTCCTCTATGATGTTGTCAATCAAAGTAAGTGGATGGCCTCTTGCCAAGAACATATTTTTTAGTTTGTTGCATTCATGTTGGAAATCCAGATCATCAGTAACCATACGTGACGCCCTCACTAACTGACCTTTTACAACCGATCTTTTTTGGTAGTAGGGATGGCTACTGGAGAAATGCAAAAAACTATTAGAATATGTGGATTTTCTATATATGTTACTTTTCAGTCTTTTGTTATTAACATCCTTTGTAAGAAGAATGTCTAAATAACTGATCTCATATAACAGATAAGGAAGCAGCTGCAAAGCATGGTATGAGGTGTAACCTGTTAATGCTAGGGTGCTCTTGGGAGCCTTGAAACAGGTTTCTGTTACTGCACAGATATCAACATTCTCCATGCTGAGGAGAGATTGGAGTGCGTGCATCTTGCAGTTTAGACTTCTGGCATTGAGTAGCATTACTTATAGGTTCATAGGTTCATACTAGGCTATCTGCCTTGGGGCAATTATAAGCTTAGCCCGATTCTGTATGGCTTACCCCACCCCTTGATTTGAGTATACTGTGCCCTTTTTAAGGTTTAGTTTACTGTGCCTCTGTCTAATAGTGACACGGGAGTAATCCTTGGGACAAACCTACGATCCGCAATCCACTTATCGAGATTCTTCTTGAAGAGATTCAGTAAGGTGCTCTGCCTCACATGAACTGGAATTCTATTCCAGAGTGAAGGGAGCCTCTGGGTTATGAACCTGTCCCTCCAGCAAGTTCTATTTATTTCTGTGCTGAGGTTCAAGTCCCTCGAGCGTGTGGCTCTAAGGGATTTAGATTTACTGAGGTGGAGCATGTCCATTAATTCTGGATTTGACATAGCTTTGTATGTCAGGCATAGATCGCCTCGAAGTAGGCGGTAGGCAACTGAGTAGAGCTGGAGTTTTTTTAACCGAGCAGCATATGGTATCTGTTTGAGACCTTTGATCCTCTTGGTGAGATACTTTTGGGGTCTTTCTAATTGCTGTAGGTGTCGGGTAAGGTACATCCCAAAAGGGGCATTGTATTCTATGATGGGCCTGATGAGGGATAAATAAAGGGGCATGATTACCTCTCTTGATCTAGATGTGAAACCCTTCGTGATGAGGTGGGCTATGTAGAAGGTCTTTCTAACCACTTTGGCAATGTGGTTTTCAAAGGAGAGATTGCTATCAACTTGGGTCCCCAGGTCCCTAATAACTTTCTCTGTACTTAATGGGTTTCCGCCTATGTGGTAATTTGTGGGCACATTGTTTTTGCCAAAGGGTATGACTATACATTTTTTGGCATTTAGCTTTAAACCATGGCACTGGCACCAGTTATCTGTCCCTATGAGACCTTTTTTGAAGGATGTTTGTGTCAGCTGGAGAGTTGATTATGGCGCCCAGTTTGCAGTCGTCTGCAAACTTGGTGAGCCATAGTCCTCCCACGTTTGCCTGTACCTCGGAAAAGTATATACCAAACAAGAGTGGTCCCAGGACAGAACCCTGTGGGATGCCACTTGTGACCGGTTTCGAGTCTGACATGGCTCCAGCAACTCTCACTCTGTGGGTTCTGTCTTTGAGCCAGTTTGCGACCCATCTTGTGACATAGGGGTTTATATTTAAGCTGGATAGCTTATCTATGATGCCCAAGTGGGGTATTGTGTCAAATGCCTTTGCAAGGTCCAGATAGGCTGTGTGGACTACCTTCCCTTCATCTATGGCTTTGGTGACTGTTTCAAAGAAGTCAACCAGGTTCAAAAGGCAGGATCTGCCCTTGACAAAGCCGAACTGCGTAGGATCTAGTGTCTGTAGGTCGCCAATGTCTTTGTTTATGAGCTCCATGATGAGTAGTTTCTTATCCCTTGTGATACCTATGGAGGTGGGTTTGTGTTTTGAGCCTTACCTAAAAAAGGCACTATGGGGGGTGACAAGAGCCTTTGGCAATATCCAAAAGGCCATAGGTCATAGGTGAAATCCATCCCTAGCGAAACATCATGTCTTGTCGAGCATGTCATCTCAGGCTGACAGGCATTGTATCCCCTTTCACTGACACCAATACTTAAGCCAATTGTTGCAATTGATCATCTTGTCTTCATATTGTGGCCTCATGTTTGGTGAGGGTAGGATGATACTCAAGGTCATCAAGTTTGCATATACTACATGGTGGTAAATGCTGTTTAGCACTACCTTACATTGCTTAACACATGGCAATCATGCCTCAGGTGGTGCTGCAGGGCTGCCTATGTCAGATGCACATACTGCTCTCCCTATACATGTTTGGAAACAGGTAGTGTCAAGTTAGGCATCCCTTTTACTATATGTGCAAGTCAGAGAGAGGTATCATTTCCAGGGTTCCTACTGAGCGAGTGTATGTGCTATGCGTTGCCTCTTTGCCAAGGCCAAGGCATACTGGGCATGTCTCCTTCTGCCTACTGGGGCAGGCTCAGGTTGTTCCTCCTCTGAGTCACGCTCTGCCTGTGATGGCCTTGGCACTGGTGGGGGGCTGTTTGGCCCAGGCCTATGCTGGTCCTGCTGCAGCTGTTTTCGCCGAATCATATTATGTAGCATAGCACATACCATGACAATTTGGGTACATGTAGTTGGTGAGTATTGCAAGGCTCCACCAGATGTGTCCAGGCACCGGAACCGTGACTTGAGCAACCCAAACACATGCTCGATTACATTTCGTGTTTGTGCGTGTGCCTCATTATGGCATTCCTCTTCAGGTGTGTGTGCATTTCTGATGGGTGTCATAAGCCACGGCTCCAGTGCATAGCCAGCATCACCCACTAAGTGACCATGTGGGATGCCCCCATTGGCAAATGTCTGGTACAGCTGCGTCAGATGCCAGATATGGGAATCATGGTAGCTTCCAGGGCAGCCAGCACACACATTCATTATTATGCTCTAGGCATCACACACGACCTGGCAGTTGATGGAGCGGAAGCCCTTGCTGTTAATGTAGGCCCTACCCCGCTCACCGGCTGGTGCTTTGATGCGTATATGCGTGCAGTCTATTGCACCCACTACCTCAGGGTATTCTGCTATTTGCTGGAAGAGACGCATATTGCTGGCCAATACCTCACGGGAATTGGTGAAATATACATGATCACCAACATGTGCTGACATGGCATCCAGGAACTGGTGCAGTACCCTGGATGCTGATGCCTGTGATATCCCCATCATATCACCAGTTGGTCTCTGAAAGGTACCTGTTGCTAGTATTCTTAGGCCAACACATACCTTGGTTTCCACTGGGATGGGTTCCCCTCTGTTGGTTCTGTGTGTGAGGCGTGGCCTGCACAGCTCAACAATTTGCTGCAGGAGGTTTCTGTCCACTCAATAGCACTCCACTATATCCAGCTCATGTAACCCCTGGTAGGTGACCCTGGGCCTGTACACTCTTCTCCATCTCTTCACTTGGGGTTGTCCGGCAGCATTTGCATTGTCACCACCCTCAGCATGTTGCATATGTCGCCTTATAACAGCAATGGCAGCCCCTAGCATTTTTTGTCTGAGCTTTTTCAGTTTTCACTTCTAGTAGCTTACTCCAGTGTTGCAGTGTCTCTTGAAAGAAACAAACTGCACTGTTGTTTGCAGAGTTTTAAGTGCTGGGCTGGGCTAGTGTTCTGCCTGTGTAATTGCCTGATTCTGATTGTTTGCACCTGCTAGCTCTACTAGTATTCCCTGGTAGCTTCCTACTATTTGTTGTGCTTCCTTTTTCCTTTCTGTTTCCTCGGGGGAGCGACACGCATACAAGCGGAAACACACTCACAGCCGCTCACGCATGTGCACACATGCTTAGTCAGACTAAAACTTGCTTATTTGGGTTAAAACGCGTGCATACCAGTGCAAACACGCTTACAGGTCTTCCAACAGCCTTATACATGCTTACTCCAGCTTAAACTAGTGCACTCACGCTTCCACGCGCGCACTCTGTCTTCCTTGAGTTTACAGGCGCGCACACACGCGCATACCCACTCAGCAAGAAACTTTGGTGTTATCCACAGTATACACCTTCCATTTCTTGGCTTTCACTGTCCTACCTGTTGACAGACCTCTTTCCATGATGTCTAACTGACAGCTAACACATGCCACTGTGCTCCAATGAGCTTCACTACTTTCATACATACCCCCCTTGTGATGTCACCTATCTCCTACTTTGTTCCTCCCCATATCCTACTCCTACACTCCACTGACTGTGCTCATTTGCTATGTAAAAGTGCAATTCACTATCCTAACACTCATTTACATAGGATTGCCTACTAATGCTTGGTTACATGTCTTAGACTGGGCTTCTCCCCTTAGCAACCCCTACTCGGTGGCCATGTTGTCTTCTGCCTGCTATTCCCTTACATTGTCATTTAACAATTTTCATAAATTCCATGTTTGTGGCTTTTATTGTCTTATTTTATGATTTTTATAGTGCACCCCGTTTGCGTGGCGCTGCACTACGCTTAAACATCAGAAATCGCCGAAAAAAATTATTTTTATTTTAATTTTGCATCTGGGAAACTTTCCAATGGCCGTATATTTGGTGATTGGCATGCTTCCTCAACCATATGCAACCTTTATTTGGAGCTCACAAGGCTCCATTGTGCTATTTGCAGAATGGTACTCAGTTGTCAACTGAGTACATTTCTGCAGCTAACACGTCTCCTACTCGGACAGGTCTGTGCTTCCTGGATCACAAATTTACCTCATTTGCATGCCTTTTGGCTGCAAGTGAGGTAATTTGCATATCCCATCCCTGTCCGTGTAGGAGACGTTTTAGGAGCTCTCTTACATGCCTCTACAGGCTGTTCCTGGATCACTCGTTGGACATGATGGCTGCATGGAGTCTTACTCTACTCGTAGACTCCGTGCAAGCCATCGTGAATCTGGCCCATAATCTTTGCAGTGAGTCTTTGGTGGAATCTTCACTCTCTGTTCACTATAGTGGAACATTTCTGACAAGAATTTCCATGGTATGCTGTCATATGCATTCTGTAGGTCTACATAGGGAGTACTTTCCATAATTCAGATGTGGAACTGTTATTCATTTCCTAACTCTAATAGACAGTCATGGTATATGTTTTCAGAAACTTGATAATCCTTAATTATTTTACTTGGGTCAATACTTCATGTACTCTTAGTGGTAAAGTGCCATAGCTGAACAAGGATATCATTAAGTTGTACAACAAAAAGCATCAGCAGAGGATAATTTATAGAAACATGCAGCACCATACGAATAATTCAAACTACTTTGAGCTCTTAAGTGTTTAGCAGGTTTAGGAAATGCACTCTTTTCATTTTTGTTTGCCTTACATGTTACATGTTCCTTTATTCTTACTGTGAGTGATCTTCTAGTCATATGAACATTAAAGACACTGTAACCTGAACACTGAGCATGACAGGCCACCATTCTCACAGTACATGGAAAGCACTTAGTAACTCCTAATACATAGCTTTTTACAGGATATATTATGTAAGGGCTGTTAGTAATATATTTAAAACTTGAACAGCACCCTCACTTTTTGTACTAATCATTCAGTTTTCTATACTATGCATAAATTATTTGACTGTTGGTTCCTAAACTCCAATTCATTTCTCACAAATCCTTTAACTGTTTGTTTTCCTAAAATACTGTTCAAATGCTTTTTAACACCTTTGTTTACTAAAAATGAATGTATCCTATCAAACAAACCCATCCAAGAACGACCCTTTTCATCATGTAGTCGCAAAACAAAAAAAAAATCACATTGGTGTCTGTTGTAGAAAATGATATAAAACATATTTCTTTAAAACTTCCTCATAAACTTCATCTGTCTAACTTATTGCTTAGTCTCTTTGAGTAAAGTATTGTGTTATTACTCTGGCCTTTTCCATGAATATTTCATTTCCCTTTGTTAACCTTGATGTTCTCACTTACTATTTAGTACATTAGCTGTACCTATTTGGTGTGCATACAATTCTACCAAAGATATCAACACTCACCTCATTCCTAAATATTTTTATTTGTAGTTTATTTCCTAACTCACTTTTTATACCACTATATATAAAAACGTGTACGCAACTCAAGTATTATTTTAAATGAAACCGCAAAAGCTAGCAGTACTATTCAAATATTTCACAAAATATAATATCTGTTTTTCTGTTCCTTAGCATAATACAAACAAGCCTTCATTAAATAAGCATATTATTCATTTATTTAACTAAGGCAGACATGTACAGATATTACAATATCCAACTAAATTGTCGCTGCACTTGCAAAAGTGGTATGTGGTAAAATGTGTTTATTTTCACTGGTACTTTTATGCCCATAGCCATTCCCCTTTTTTGTGTGTACACTGATGAATCAGACATACAAATGTATTTCCAGCATTAAATCTATAAACAAATGTCAAAAGTACCAGTGAAAATAAACACATTTTACCACATATCAGAGTTTGTTGGTAGAAATATTTGCAGATAAGATCATGTTTCCTGGACCTAGTCAGAGCTAAGAAATGTAATAGTCAAGGCACTTATGTTTATTAGCAAAGCCACCCCTCATAATAAGTGTACCCGAAGCCTCTAGGGACTTTTAGTACTGGGCAGCTCTGAACCTCTTTTGAATGCAATTTTGAACAAATGAAAAACTTGTTATTCAAGCTAGTAAGGAATGAGATTGGGTGACAGTGACATGTTATAACTGACTGCATTGTTATGTTTGGGCAGCCCTAACACATTTCACCACTATAAAAATGCTGTGCACATGGCATCAACCTCCTCCTCCAATTGCATAAGAGAGGGTAAAGTAGGGTGGCTTCTTGCTGGCATTAAAACCAGAGGAAGGCTAATTATTTCCACATGAGCTGTGCATGCCTAGAAGTAGCATGGAGATGGGAAGAAATGATATATGGTATAGAATGGACAGTACAGAACATTACCTTACAATCATGATTATAGGTTTTATCTGTTTGGTATCCCAACATTAGTCCTAACATTATAGCAATAACCCACGGCTGGGTGTGGGTAATGCTGGATTTACCCACGGTTGGTGTGGTTTGGTCACGAGGACAAAGCCCGAGTGGCCAAACAAAGCCAACCGTGGGTAAATCCAGCATTACCCACACCCAGAAGTGGGTTATTGCTATTATACAATGACATTATTTAAGAAAAAAAAATTACTTTTCTTAAATAATGGCATTGTATAATGCCTCCTTGCTGCCCTTCCGCAGCTGTCTGGTATTCTGCGGCAGTTCTGATGTACTGCGCATGCGTATGCCTACACAAAGCTGTGGGCAAAAGCAACGGAGAAAGCAAGATCTCCATTGCTTTTTACTGTTTCGCTATGTTAAATGGGTTTAACATAGCGAGGCAGCTTTAAAAAAAGCAACGGAGAATCTCCGTTGCTTATTTTAAAGCTGTCCCGCTATGTTAAACCCATTTAACATAGCAAGACACTTTTGAAAAAAGCAACGGAGAAAGCAAGATCTCCATTGCTTTTTTCAAAATTGTCTCGCTATGCTAAACCCATTTAACATAGCGAGACAGGTTTAAAAAAAAAAAGCAATGGAGAAAGCAAGATCTCCGTTGCTTTTTACACACTGTCTTGCTATGTTAAATGAGTTTAACACAGCGAGACAGCTTTAAAAAAAGCAACGGAGATCTCCGTTGCTTTTTACAAACCTGTCTCGCTATGTTAAACTCCTTTAACATAGCGAGACAGTGTTTTAAAAAAGACTTATACTAATGGCAAAAGTCCGGGCGACCGGACCTTTTTCCATTAGTATAAGTCAATTTACAACGTGCACACTGACCAATCAGTATGCACGTTTTGCAATATTAATGGGGGGGTCATGGTAAAATAGACATTAAAGACTGGTGCTGGAGCAGGCCAGTAGTAGCAATCTGGTAATGCCTGGTCCCATTATAAAATAAATGTGGCTAAGTCGTCTGAATATTGGTGCATTTTCATGCTTAAAATCTGAAACCAATAAGTTAATTATGTGATGGTGTCATCTACCACATTAGTAGTTGGATTAACTAGCTGCTGTTTTTTTTTTTTTTTTTTTTTAAGTATTACACACTGTGCACATTATAGCATCTTGAGAAGCCTATGATTTTGACATGGCTGGATTTGTGATGGGGGGGGGTGTACCAATTTGTACCACTGGGTTATGTAACTGATGGTTGCTTGTGTGAATATGTTAGACACATACTGTGCTATATCAATGAACATCTTTGTTATGATGATAGTTTGTGACCATGTTATTAACCGCTGATCAATGAAAAAAAAGGAAAGGAAAACTCATATATTTTGATATATATGGATATTGGTACTATATATAGCAGAATTCCTTTACTAAAGGTGTGGCAATAAAAATACATGTATAGAACAAAGTGCACATACTAAGAATATATTTCAGTTGACTCAGTCAACAATTATCTATTGTGGGTTAATATCATCCTAGCAAAAGTAAACAAACCAAGCCATATATTCTTCTGCATACAATTTAACAAAAATGTAGAACACACCATCAAACAAAATATACAATAGCTCTCTAAGCAGAACTCATGTATGCCACTCAGAGAACACTAAATTAAACAAGCAATATATGCCAATTTATTGGGAAGAAAGAAATTAATCAATCTCTTGCATTCACTACAAGGGTAAACAGTAAAGTTATTAAACATACAGAAAACCAGAATGTATCCTACAGTCGAAAAATGTATATGATAGCTATTTATATATATATATATATATATATATATATATATATATATATATATATATATATATATATATATATATATATATATATATATATATATATATATATATATATATATATATATATATATATATATATATATATATATATATATATATGTATCTTTATTTATAGCGCTATCTATGCACATACATGTATATATGGGACCACTTTGTAATTTCAAAATACTGAAATCCCGAATTTCAGTTTTTCGAACTTACAAATTCCGAAACCAACAGAAGCGCGAAATTCAAAATACTGAGGTACCGATATTTCAAATTTCTGCTTCCTGTGGTATGGAATGTAGATGTTTAGGTTTTATTTTGGTAAGTTTGTGCGTGTTAGTATGTTGGTTTGGGGTTTAGTGTGTGTAAGTGTGTGTTGTGACTGTTGCATGTGTTTGAGGGACTGTAAGATGTGTGTGTGTGTGAGTTTTGTTTGTGTTACTGTTTGTGCGATCTCGGAGTTAGAATATATAAGTAGGGGGGGTGTGAGGGCGAAGCCCCCCACTTGAGGGGTGCAGGGGGGCTTGCCCCTGCTTATATGTGGTTTATATAGTTAGTTTGTTTGCGGGGGGGTAGTTTTGTGTATGCTTATGTGTGTGCTATATGTGTAGCATGAGTGCGGGATTTTGAATTTCGTGGTTGTGTGTTTTCGAGTTTGCGAGTTTTTGTTGGGTTTTCGGCTTTGTGGTTTCGAAATACTGAAATCTGGGATTTCAGTATTTTGAAATTACAAAGTACGTATCTGGGACTATTTCTGTAGACAATATTTACACTTAACCAAGTTTAATTCATTGAGATGATAACGAAATTTCATACATGTGTATATATATATATATATATATATATATATATATATATATATATATATATATATATACATACACATACATATATATATATATATATATATATATATATATATATATATATATATATGTATATATATATATATATATAGATATATATAGATCTAGGATGTTTGCTCGAATAAGCAAAAGTCTGAATCCATAACCACCAAACACACTATAACGAAAGTACTTTTATCGAAAAAGTGCTTTCGTTAAAGCATGTTACTAAAAAAAAAAAATTGGATTAACGTTTCTGCCCCCCCTGCACCCTCCACACCACCCCTACTTTCATATTCTCCCTCCGAGACTGCACTACAGTGGGGAAAAGGGAATTTTCCCTTATCCGCCCTGTAGTATGGCCTCTGCAACAGGCATACTTACGCGAAAGTGCTTCTTCTGTGAAAAACACTTTCGCGTAAGTATGCCGGCCGTTTGGGTTTCTAACATTTGCTCATTTGAGCAAACGTCTTGGACCTATATATATATATATATACATAGATATATATATATATATATATATATATATATATCACTTTTATTAACTGTTGTAAGGACTTAATGACTTGAATAAGCACTTCTCAATTACAGTTAAATAACTTACCCTGTTACAAATCATGGCTTTTGCCAAATTGTTAATAAACATTAAAGTACCTCAGATTCATTTTATGTCATAAATTCAGTTAAAAATATCAACTGTACATGTAAACATATATTTGACAACATTTAAAGTGCTGCAAACAGTATGTTTAGTGGAGTTTAATGTATTTAATTCTTGTGTTCCTCGAATGATAAGGTTGGCAGAGTTATAAATGCATGTTAGAAATAATATTCAAAAAGGTTGCTTTTTGTTTGCTGGCTTCCTTTTAAATTAAATATTAATTTATGTATTAAATAAATAATTAAAAAAAAACAACCTTGCTCATCATTTGAAATGACATAGCAATGCAAAAAGAATGATATCCACAAATTAAGCTCAGGGTTTTTCTGCAACAATTATTTGGCATTAAATTATTTATTTATTTAACATTTGTTTACTGGGAAATTCCAACTTGGAAAAAGGTAATTTTCAGCAGAGGCCTGAGGAGAATCACTCCAGAAGCATGTCTTTGCAACCTGGGTGGAAACTGGAACACCAGGAGGAAACTCACACAAATGCAGAGAGGACATGCAGCTTCTGCACAAAAGGCATCCCAGCCAAGGATTGAACTGGAGAACCTCTTGCTGTGAAGTGACAATGCAAATGGCTGCAGAATAATGTTTAGTCTTTGTAGCTTCTGCATATATATATATATATATATATATATATATATATATATATATATATAAAACTTATACATCATTTTGCAATGTGCATTCATTTGTGTTCAGACCATGTAGGGCTATAACTTGTTAACTTGTTAATTGATAGAAAGTGCAGTATCATCATTTTTCGGAGACAACCTTTCCCCCTGATTGGTCTACACCGATAACAAATCACTACAAAATGAAAATGCAGTCAGAAACCTTAGTGCTTTTGATAATTCCCTCTTTTTTGAGCATAATTTGACAATAGTTGTGAAAAAAAAAATTTTATGTAGCACAGCTAATTACCAAAGTAATATCATCAATGTTTAAAGACTTGCATAATTTTGCTCAGCATTGATAAGACCAATTATTGAATGTAACACCCCCTTTAGGATTTATCTCACTAAATGTATTGAAAAATTACAAAGATCCCAAAGGCTGTTAACTAAAAAGCAGAGCCATAAAGTCCCTATGCATTCAACAGAGGCTGGTAGCTCTATGTTTTTATTCAATGCCTTATAGAATTTTAAAGAGAAATGTCGATCTAGCTTAAAACACATTTAGAAACCCAATTTTTTGTGGTCCTTCTTTATTTCCACATGCCCAAATAAAAGTGAAGGAGGTAGAGGTTTATAACCCAACATTTCCCAAACTTCTTAAATAAACTTCCCCACATATTAAACAGTGCAATATGCTATTTTCCTTTAACCATAACCTAGATAACTGGAAAAGCATTCACACATTTAGTCTGGTATTGACTCATATCATCCTCCTAGAGAAAAGCAGTGTGACTAAAGGAAGAGCTCTTGCAAGGTGTTAATAGTGAAGCATTTTGAGGCAGGAATCAATGAATATTTGTGAAATATTGACAAAAATATGCAAGTAATTAGTTTGGTGATCACCTTATCAAACGGTTATGTGCCCAGTATATTTTTTATTCTTAAATCTATTTGCAGTCATTTTTTACAAATGTTGTGATTCCAGTTGAACAAATTGAGTGCCTCAGTTAAGGTGGAGGTAGTGGCCGATAGATAGTATAATGAACATTGGGTTCAAAATAGAAATATTTGGGAGGAGCCATGGGCATTTATTGAAAGTAATGGCAAAAAAGTATATTTTTCATGTTTTCTCAGCTTTTTAGTGGAACCATGCTTACAGGTTCTGTGCTACATATTTTTTATCATGGATTGTCTTCTTGTTTTCCATTAAGTCAAAATATTTCTGAGTTTGTAAATTTGTTGCAGAGCCTTCTTCCATTGTAGTTCAGAATTCATGGGGAGAAAAACAATGATTCCAATGAGTTTTCAAACACTGTGAAAGGAGAAGTGGTGTGTGACTGTATGTCAGGTTTATATGGCTTCCATTACCTTTATTCCATGCATTGAACTTGAACAAATCTTTTGCACAGTATAACTAGCAATTTGATTTATCCACTTACCTTGAGCATTTTATAAATCACACACACACACACACACACACACACACACACACACACACACACACACACACACACACACACCATATAAAATCCATACTATAATCAGTTTGGACTTTCAATTTGTCACACCTGACTCTGATTTTAATTATTGAAATCATGTAATATGAAAAACATGAAAAAATCAGAAAGATTTGTTGGACAAGTTCCCAGATGGAACTCTTCTTCTTCCAGACACCCTTTTCCAATTCAGTGGGGATGTCAGTTCAGTACTTATTTTCCATGCAGCAATACGGCTTTGTGGTATACTATTTGCATGTCAACTGTAAATTTCATTTCAACATCTTGTAAAGAAAGGCTCATGTGGGCAAAAGTTCTATAGGAACATAAAACCATTAACAACAACAACCTTTTTCTGTGCCATCTAATAGTTCTCTGATGGCATGCTTTTGTATTCTTAGACATTTTTCCTCAACAATAAGTGCATATTTATTCTTGTATAATTAAAAATACATAAAATAAACTCACTGAGAGCCTGGCATATTAAATTTGTGACTACAAGTTTACTACACTTAGAGCAAAATTATTTCAAACGCATAATGAAAGTCAGTAAAATATAAAGATACATATGTATAGCCTGATTTAAATTCGGCATGGCTACAATCTAGTCTCATCAACTAAATCAGGTGAAAATTTGAAGCAAGCATTTATTTTACAACAAAAAATAAATTCAATTAAGCACACAAAGACAAAAACTTGCAAAAGCACATGCACGCAAGCACTAGTAAATGCATGCACTTTCTCATTTATCATAGTTTTTTAGCATGCAGTCAACCTCAAATGTAAAAAGAAACTTTGTAACACAATTAAAATGCAAAAAATTTGAAATGCCAAATTTCCAGTGTACTTGGTGTGCATGTATGTATTTGAATGTGTGTTTAGGAGAAGAGATTTATAAAAATGCATAAAGATTTATAAAGCATCATATTTTAAATCAAAATGAAGAAAAATAGAAGTGTAATTTGTTAATGTTTTCTTGTAAGAAAGCAAAAGGTAATTTAAGTAATTTGCAATCCATTAGCAAATCTCTTATGTGATTATTTTAAGGCTAATATTATAAGGAACCAAAAAGTACACCTTTCCTTGTTTTATGAAGGGCATAGAGAAACAGAGACCTGCAGGCGTGGATGTAACCACTACACCACTGTAAGGTACGTGTGTGTGTGTGTGTGTGTGTGTGTGTGTGTGTGTGTGTGTGTGTGTGTGTGTCTATCTGTGTATAACAATAAGAAAGAGTGAAATATTCTCATATGTACAGACCTTAAAATTTATCTTTTTGTTTCTCCTCCACCAAAATAACCACTACGGTGGTGGTGCTGCGGTAGCGTTGTCGACTCACAGTAAAATGTTGTCCATTCGATTCTCAGCTAAATCACCTTCTGTGTGGAGACATGCGTGAAGGGGCATACCTTCATTGAAGGTTGAGTGTCAGAGCTGGTAACTCAACACGTAAAAATTTTCTACCAATGATTGGCGGACCAGAGTTCCGCTGTGGTGACCCCTAACCGGGAAAAAGCTGAAAGAATACATCAGGTGCAGGAGACCAGGTTATTTTAATTATGTGTCATGGCAGGTATTCTTAGCACTTGCTTAATATCAATTTATTTAAACTAAACACATAAATCAGATTATGATCCTTCTGTAATGTTATCATATGTATGCATACATATACATATGTATACTTATATATATATATATATATATATATATATATATACTAGGACTATTCACAAAAAACACATTTCACTGAAACACATTTGACTGTGCACAATTAACTGAAAGCTCAATTCACTGAAACACATTTAACTGAAAGTTATATATGGCTTTTTCCCCACTGTTGTGCACCCCTGGTGTTAGTGTATATATATATATATATATATATATATATATATATATATATATATATATATATATATATATATATATATATATATATATAGTAAGGGGGGTGTGGGGGGCATAGCCCCCTACCTATTTTAAATATTTTGAACTATATACATGGATACTTGCAATTCCAATACATTACTCTTTTCTGATCTTAATATATATGCAAAATATGTGGGGGACTACATCCCCCTTACTATATATGTTAACTCCAGGGTCGCACAACAGTGGGGAAAAGGCCATATATAACTTTCAGTGAAATGTGTTTCAGTGAATTGAGCTTTCAGTGATTTGTGCACAGTCATTTGACTTTCAGTGAAATGTGCTTTCAGTGAATAGTCCTAGACCCATATATATATATATATATATATATATATATATATATATATATATATATATATATATATATGTATGTGTCTATGTATGTGTATTTATACATTTTATAATATATATCTATATCTATATTTATATATTTACACACACACAAACACACACACACACACACACACACACACACACACACACACACACACACACACACACACACACATATATATATATGTATACACACACACACACACACACACACACACACACACACACACACAGACATATATATATATATATATATATATATATATATATATATATATATATATATATATATATATATATATATATATATATATATATGTTTACTATTGGCATTTCGAATCCACTTCAGTTAACTGTTTAGAATGTCAACCTGAAATGCTGAATCTGGTAAACCAAAGTGAAAATGAATACATGGACAATCGTGGCTTGATGCATTCAACACAGAAGGAGGTGACGTCCCTCACCCTTTGCTATGCATATTAATGTACCGTTAAACTCTGCAGTCAATGGTATGATAATTCTACTATTTTGCATGGGGGCACGCCCTGTGTGGTGGCTGAGGTACCCACACCCCTAGACATAAAATATACCAACTCCAACATAGGTTCATAGGTTAATAGGTGTCCACTAGGCTAATGGCCCTGGAGCCTTTACAAGCCTAGCCCACAGGATTATCCTTGCATCAACATCACACTCCAGTAAGGAAATAGGCTAATTCCCTGTTCTTCAATGAACCATGATCTCCCTGCACAACGTCAAGCCCAAATGATCGAATTGCACTACCCATTCACTGTGGTGTAGTCGATACATTTTGTTCAACATTCTGCTGAATTGAAAACTGCAAGTCAACCACAGGCCAGTCAACCAATGCAGTTTCAAGGTTTTCAGTGTAAATCATATATATATATATATATATATATATATATATATATATATATATATATATATATATATGTATGTATAGATGGATTCCTATCAGAAAATCGAGTTTTCAGAAACTTGAAATTGATATGGTCAAAACCATATGATCGATTTTCCAAAAACTCAAAGCATTTGAATGGAGATCATGGTACAGTGAGGATTGAGGAATTTACCATTTTCCCCACCGTAGTGCAATCTCAGAGTTGGTATATACCATATGCAAGGGGTGTATGGGATGCTGCCTCCACATGGTGGTCCAGGGGGCTTGTCCACCTGCAAAAATATAGAAAAAAGTAGATTTTTGTTGTTTTCTGAAGTTTGACTTTTCAGAAAATCAGTCATATTGTCTTGACCATATCGATTTTCAGTTTCTGAAAACTCATGTTGCTGACATAGACCTGTATACTCTCCATATTTGACAACATTAATCTTGATTTGAAAAATTATTCCAAGCCAGTCACTGCATACTCACCATCATTGCAGTTGGCATCACTGCTTTACAATCATCATCATCATGACCCTCATCACCTTTGTATGTTCAACTTTGCCATATTCATCACTTATTCATGATCTTCATTTACATAACCATGACTTATATATTTAAACTACTACCTCTTATTTACAGGAGCGGCCACTTTGTAATCTTGGCAACTTTGAACATTGTTTTTGCTTCCATTACAATCACAATTAAACATTTAAAGTAGTACAGCATCACTCATTGTAAAATAAGGCAAATGAATATAGAACAAATTTATCCTTTGAAAGGCATCCTCCTACCCAGTACTGATGGATCTACTGCACATCAGCAAGGGAAATGGCATTCAAACTACTCAGTGTAGGGATCTATATCTGATCTGCAACATCAACAGAATGGTTTGATGGGACAGGTACATCATCTCCCAGAGGATACCACTGATCTGTAACAGGCTCCCCATGCACAAAAACAAATCTCTGTCCATAGTAAGCACAACTTGGAATTGTATGGATGGGTAATATAAATTTAATGCAGGATTGCCCCCATATTACTAATGGGCAAATGCAGCTCCTAAATACTTTAGCCCATGCATTGATCCCCTCAAATTATCTATGGTACGACCCAGTTATTCTCACTATGGGTAATACATAATTACCAACCATGGGATGGGTAAAACCAGTCTAACATCAAACTTGATTAAGTACCAAAAGGGAAATTAGCTAAGCTTAAAATGACCTGTGATGGCAGCTAGCATTCACAATTAGTAAAACATAAAGATGAAATGCCCACCAGAAGGTGAAAAACATTTTATTTTACCTGGTAATATACATTTATTAAAAAAAAACATATTAGGCATAGGAATAAATTATTAATGAAAAAGAAAGCATGAAAATGACAGGAACATAAAAGTAAATATAAATCACCTTAAAAAGAAAATGAACATTTATGTCAAGACAGATCAGATGACTTATTAAGAAAACTAGGTAAATGCCATAGATTAATCAAATGACAATGTTTAAAAATGCTTTCAAAGACAGAGAAAATATACATATTGCTAAATATCATTTACAATTTTTATGTTGCCTACTTAAAATATGGAAGTCTGTTTTAAATTGAGAATACCAGCATCAAACATCAGGTTTTATTTAACTGGTCTGAACTATTGGGCAGTGCAAATAAAGTAAATTTATCATAACAGTAGATATTCAAAGGATCATTGCTGCAGTACCCTTAGATATATGGGTTAAAGTTTCCACAGATTTAACAGCATTATAGTTTCCAAAACATTCAGGGCACTTTCCACATCACTAAACCATTAGTCAGCTCAAACTGACCTGAATAAAAGTCAGATTTGGGTGCAAAGCCCTTCAGAGCATTCATGCCAAAAAAGAGAGGGAGCTAAAGCCCTGAGAGTACAAAGATAGGAATATGACAATAAAAACACCACGCCCTGGCAGAGAGCAATAAAATAAAAAGGGAGATAGAGGGAGGGAGCAGCTACTGCAGTAGTAATCATTGGAACATTTAATGTAAGTTTAGTTACCAACTGTACTATGCTCTTTATTTGATCACTGTTGCAGTGGCCTTAGCTATAAGGATAGTTTATCATAGCTCAGACTGACTGGAAGGAGGAATTATGAGAGTCCAGTAGACCCTGGAGAATGGTGCTAGCAAAACTGTTTTAGACCTGGATAACGGGTCTAGTTTATAATGCTTTGTAGCATCCAACCCCTTCCAAAAATCCACAGGGTAGACTGAGCCTTGACACTGCCGGGAATAGTTTCAGTGTGGAACGAATAACAAAAAGAAATGGTATGACGACCATTTTGAAGCAGTCAGTTTTGACCCAGGTTGTTCTTTTCACTTACCTTCTCAAGGAATGATTAATTGATCAGAAGTTCTAAACAATTTAGTTCTGTAAGGATAGTACATGAGTTGCCCGTGGACATCCAATGTATCAAGTATCCTTTCTCCTTTATTTTTAGGTTCTGGAAAGAAGATAGGGAGATGGGCAACTTTAGGCAAACTGAGATATCACTTTAGGCATAAATGAAGGATTAGTTCATAAGTAAACCCTATATTTGTGGAATACCAGACAAGGCTAACACAGCATTAGAGCTTGTAACTCAGATATTCTTCTTGCAGAAGTCAGAGCAGTTGGCAAATCTATTTTCCATATTAAGAAACTTGAGTCACCCTGAGGTGTTGGCTCAAATGCAACAAGAAATAGATTTTCTAAAGTAAAGTTACGATCCCGGGGTGGGGGGAGGGCACCTATTTCCTAAGAGGCTTCTTATGTAACACTCCTTTCAAAAACATTTTCATATGAGGCTGCATTAAAACAGTAGGATAGCTAGGCAGACATGCTGAAGTGGCTGGCAAATTAACTTGTCTGAAGATTAATAAAGGCATAGAACAGCAACTCACAAATACTAAAGAACCAAGGAAACTGTAGCCCTGAATGGGTGCTGTTTCTTTTGTTTTTTCCTTCTAGAAAACTTTTTCTATTTGCTAGTATGATTTTCTTGATGCAGGATTCTTTGCCCCCAGTTAATACCTGATGCATAACCACAGAGAAACGGTACCTAAAAGGTATTAAAATGCTATCATCCAAAAAGTCATGTGTAGTTTTTTGAGATCTAGAAGCATCATATTCCTCTGGTTTTGTGTGAGTAAATCCATGATGACCATAAGAAGCCATGAGACCCATAATGCTAAGAGATTCCCTTCCTGAGATGGAAGTCTAAGTGGAAAAACTCAGGAAATTATCTAAATACAGATCTATGCTTTTTTTTTTCCTGTAGAAGAAAAGATGTTTGAACTAAGGTGTGCAGTAAGACACCACAGGAAAGCAATCTTGTGAAAATTATTCAAAAAAGACTTCTGCAAGTTATCTTAATATTACTCCAAGGGGGTTGCGTATTGATAAACTTCCTGCTACACAATTTTCGGAAGAAGAATTTGATCTTTTCGAAGAGTGGAAGCAGGCTTCATTGTCATGTACCATTAATTGGCTCTGTATTTTGATTAAACGTAATATGAGAGCACATGAAAAACTCAAGGCTGAAATTTTGCATCTACAGGACAGGGTGGTGGGGGAGTCCTGTTATAGGATGCATATTTCCAAAGTAAATGAAAAAATTTGTAAGTTGGAAAGTGAGATAATTCAACGAAAACGAAGTAAATTGGTGTGTGACTTAAAGGACTATGAGACTGGTATTTTGTTCTCATGGCAACGTGAGCCTGCACGTAGCAGGTCAAAGGTGAGAAATGAAAGCAACAGACAGAGAAGCACTTCAGCGTCTTCCACAGACAGGAACATTTCTAAAAATGTAACTTTTGCCAGTTCTGCATCTGTGACATCTAATAATACTGGGGCTAATAACGTTGCACCAGTTTCACCCAATACTGAAGATTCCTTTCAGACGAACAAGTCGAGTAGGGGAAGGAATGGACAAAAGGGAAGGAATCATTTCAAACAATGAACTGGTATGTGGACTTGACACAGAGACTTTAAAGTGTGTTAATTTATCTAATTTGGAATTAACTCATGACATGGAAAATGTTTTATTCAGAGGCAATAAATTTATACCTACTTTTTTTCCCTCTCTAGCAGATTTATATTTAGAACTTAAAGCTTTCATTAGAAAATTATTGCTGAAAGTTTATTTTAACAGAGAGGATGCATCTGCTTCTGGAAATGTTAATTCAAATGTTTCCCTTAATATTGTTGATTTAGATGAAAGTTTATTAAATCTATCTGTGTATGAGTATGAAGGAGCTGAATTTTATGAATCAGATGAATTAACTAATGAAGTGGAAAATGTTAATGTTTATCATACTGGATATGGGAAGCTAGTTGTGCCACATTTTATGAGTAACAATAAGTTCACACCCAACATTCATGTACCTGCCATTTCGATATTTTTTAAGGTTCTCTTTAAAGAAATTGCTACAGAATTCAATGTATTTAGTAAAGAGAGAAAATGTTATAATTTGAGTAAAAATTAATGGTTGGCTTTGAAGGCTTTAAAAAAATGCAAGACCGACTATATATTTAAATGTGCTGACAAAGGTGATAACTGGGTTATTATGGAAAGAATGGATTATTGTGATATGGTTCATAATTTACTGAAAAATGGTGAAGAATATAAATAGTTAGACAAAGACCCTACTACATTATTTAATGACGAATTATTATTTTTGTTGGAAAGAGGCGAACACCTTGGTTTTTTGAGCATAAAGATGTTTATAGATTGTTCATAAGGAAACCTGCTATCCCCATTTTGTATGCCCTGCCCAAGGTACATAAAATTTTAAATAAACCTCCAGGCAGACCAATAATTTCGGGGATAGGTTCATTTTTGAACAATGTTAACATTTATTTAGATTTTCATCTTAAGGTTCATTTACATAAAATAGTAGCTCATATTTCCAACACTCAAGATCTTATCAATAGCATATCCCAAATTAAATGGTGTAATAATTATTATTGGGTTACTATAGATGTAAAATCGCTGTATACCAATATTGAAATTAGATGGGGGCTGGAGTCTATTACAGATATGCTGGGTGTAGGGCCAAGGACTACCTTTTTAGTGGCTTTATTAGAATTTTGTTTGACTCATAATTATTTTTTGTTTCAGAATAAATATTTTTTGCAACTAAAAGGTACGGCAATGGGGGCAGCTTTTGCACCCTCATATGCCATTATATACATGGGTTATTTTGAGAGGATGTTTATTTATCCTACCTCTTTTTTTAAGAATAATGTCATATTATATAAGCGTTACATTGATGATCTCATCTTTATTTGTAAGGGAGAAATAGATGATTTTTTTATATTTTTTGACAATCTTCTTAATAATGAACACCATCTTGGTTTTTCTTATGAGTTGGATAGAAAACAGATTAATTTTTTGGATTTAACATTGTTTGAAGATGGGGAAAATATAGGGTTTAGGCCCTTTAGAAAACCTACTTCTGTCAATATGTTTTTGCATGCAACAAGCATGCATCCAGGTCATTTATTGAAGGCGTTACCTTATGGTGAGTTCAAGAGAATTTATGACCACACAAGTAATAAAAATGAAAAAATCAGTGAACTGAATAAAGTTATATTGAGATTAAGTGAAAGGGGTTATAACATAACGCAGTTGATAGCATGCAAAAATAAACTACTTGGGCAGAATATTGATGGAAATTACATTTTCACTAGGAATTCTGATCTGAGGTGTGATATTTACACTCAAAGAACTATGATGAAGAAAAGCAGTTTTATGTAACTAGATATTCTGCTTTCTCTGACAAATTGGTTTCCTTAGTCAGAAAATATTGGTACACTATTAGTGAGGATGAGATCATTGGTCATCTTTTTGCAAAACATATTACATTCTCTTACAAAAGAGGGAAAAATCTTAAAGAATTGCTGAATAACAACTTAATTGAAAGAAACTACAACACTTTTTCTTTAGCATGTGGAACCTTTTCTTGTGGCTCTTGTAGTATTTGTCATAAGGTTAAGAATTTGAGTATCATCAATGGTATACATTTTGTTGCTAAATATTATTTTAATTGTAAATCCACTGGGGTAGCTTACATTTTGGGTTGCTCATGTAATAATATGTGGTACATAGGACAGACCAAACGTATGGTCAGAATTCGTATTCTGGAGCATTTAAAAGATATCAGAAACAAGAATTTAAATAGCCCAGTTGCACAACACTTTCAAGAAACACATAATAGTACTTCTACTAGTTTCATATTTTGTGCATTGGGAAAGCCCTTTATTAATAGAGGGGATGACATTGTAGTTAAGCTATTGGAGTTAGAAACTAGAATGATTTTCAAGTTTCAGACTTTAAAACCAAATGGCATGAATCAGGAATTGGAAATTTAAGCATTATTATCATGTTTAAGTGATAAAATGTTGCTTAATTAATTAATTGATTATGCAATGTAATTATCGAACAATGTTAATTGATGAAAGTGTGTGTATATACATTTTATGTCCACACTCAATTAAGTGTGATCCTTGAAGGCGAATTGCCGAGGTACCAGATCGCTGTTATTAAAGTATACTGGTAAAGTGCTGGCTTTTGTGTTTTTTTCTTTATCTTAGAATCCTAGCCTGTGTACAAGATCACTTACCCAAATGAGAGATTTTTGATACCTTGAGAAAGACTCAGCAAAGGTAAACAAGTCATCTAAATATGGAAACATGAATAACTCACAGTCTGCACTAGGCTAACACAGGAGCCAGACACATTGTGAACATCCTTGGAGTACATAGACCAAAGGGTAATAAAGAGAACTGATAATGTGATTGAGGCACAGCAAATCAAAATATCTGACATCTGGATCTATAGGAATGTGATGGTATGAATCTTTTAATCTAAAGTCACTAAAAAACTCAAATTAGGAATAAGGGGCAAAACATTGTAAAGAGACAGTATATTGAAATTGAGAACTAAAACTGATTCAGAAAGAATCCAGAACTGGTCTCCAGGAATCTTGTTTCTTTGGCACCAGGAATATCCTGGAATAAACCCCTTCCCTAAGTGAGGAGAAGGAACGACCTCTATCAACCTCCTGAACCAGTAAATGCTGAATGACAGGAGAGAAAAGAAGACTATGGTTTGATGGGTGAGGAAGAGGATAAAGAGCCTTAAATGGCATCTGTAACTTTGATGGATTATTCTCAAAACACATCTATCTGAAACAATATGATACTAAAAAGAAAAAAAAGGATATTCTGACTTTTTGGAAAGATTAAAAGATTGCCAGGGTGGTGGAAGTCTTTCATACAGTTGTTCAGATTTATTAGACTGTTCTTTGTTCTAGGGGCCCCTGTTCTCTTTTTTGAACCTCACTGCCACTGCTTTTTAAACATTTACTTTCCAGCAGTTTGAAGGGACTGTTTATTTTGCTTTTTAAAGAAGTTATGGAGCAAGCATGGAATCCCTTGGCAAACCTGGACAAAGAGGACTGAAAAGTCTGAGACAGCCCTTGAATTAGCACCTCTCTCATCTCAAAATTTAAGAACCTCTACAACAGAAGGTCCAAAAACTAGTTTTTTATTTAAAGCAACATTCAAGATATCATTTTGATATCCTCTGTGTGGTTTTCAGAATGCAGCCAGTCAAACTTCCTCATAACAGTTTCAGGGGTTGCAGACCTGAAAATGGAATCAGTAGAATCATAAGCCTATTTAAAACAGTGGGTTTGTCACTTGAGACACAGAAGATATTAAGTTGCACAAAGAAGATTTCTCCACACTAGAGGAAACAGATGTCAAAATATTCATCATAGTCTCATCTTATATACGGTAAGCATAAATGTCAACATATGAGCTTGACAGTTGACGATTCTGAAAACAAGTGTTGCAGAAAAATATATTTTTCCCAAATTGATCAGAACGTTTTTCTATCTATTTAAGATGGAAAGGGATTAATATAAACCATATTTTAGCAGCAGCTGGGTTTACTAAAGCAATAACTTCTGGGTCAGATCTGAGATGTCTAAAAACTTAAAAGACTGAGACACTTTATAAACTCTACCTGTTTTCTTTAGGGCAGCTGGCTAGTTGTCAAGACTATTGTAGGCTATGATAAAATTATCCTCCAAGACAAACAGAATAGGAAGAAGAAGAAGTGTAGGTTCTAGAAACTCTGGGTGTAAGAAATCATAATATATTCTGAGAGACTGAGAAACATCACTGTTTTCCCAGTAAAGCCATTGATTCATTCTAGAAATTGTTTTAGAGAAAGAGAATCCTTCAAAGTTAAAGACAGAAGCCACACTCTTCTCAGAATCTGAATCAGAATTCTGTGTAAATGACTCATAATCTATGCTTTCACAATTGTCTTGAGGTTTTAAGTCTTGACTCTCTTTAGACAATGAAGAATCCCTTTTCTTTGCTAGAAATAACCATACAGGAAGGGTCAGGAGCCACCTCTAAATCCTTAGTTGATCCCAATAAATTTCTTGTGCCCAGGGTAGCTGAAACAGGTGAGGACATATGTTTACATTTTTTCTTCTTTTTCAGAGGACAATCTGAAGAAATAGTCTCACTTTTCTATGCAAAAGACTACCTAGGGATGTACAAATACATATCACTAAGCAGAGTGGCATTCCCTCCCCCTTGCCCGAGTACAAATAAGTATTGATCTCTCTTACCAACCAAGGGAACTTCAACAGACACAGAGTATATCCCTAACCTGCTGGTCCATGGTGTCTAAAGGGAATGTCCCAATAGTACCCAAGGAAAATGATTAGTACAGAGCTCCTCATTAGCACTCTTCAAGAAAAAGCTTGATGATTGGATGGGAAATGGGAAATTCACCCCAGAGATCACCTCTGTGGCTCTGCTTAACAGGGGTACAGGAAAATAATTTTCTTGGATGGCAAAAGCCAGGGTACATTTTTTGGCTAGCCTTATATAGGCCATAGGGCCAATAGCCTAGTACCTACCTATGAACCTATGAACCTATGGTCTGAGTAACAAGTTTTGGCCACAGAACAATTTCCTGCCTGATGTGATGATAAAGGTTGCCTAATAATCTTTTTCTTTTTTGTGGGTAAAAGAAGGTGGAACTGAATAATCAATAGGTCATTCCATGGTTAAAATGAAAAAGGTGCCTGATTCCCAGGGAAGCCTTGCAGCAATAGTTGGTAAAGCCGGTAAGTAGTAAAAAAAATATTTATTTATTTTACTTTTTTCACATTAAAACACAGTAATAAGCATTTTAAACACTTGCCTCTGTCCTAAAAGTAAAAGAACACTAGTTTCTTCACAGAAAATTTAGATAAAATGGTGTTTTAACAACGATAACTTTTTACCATATAAATAAAAAGTAACACTCTCATTCAAAAGTGAATATGTGTCACATGGCAGTCAATAAAATCCTAGCTAAAACATTTAAGTTCCACAGAAAAAGAAAATTTTATGCAACAAGAAGTAATGTGGAAGTTTTTGTTTTTCCCCAAGAGGAACTTATCAGCCAAGCAATAGCCAGCCATCAATCCTTAAATTCCCATAGAGAACCACTGGCTTCTGAGGCAGTAAAATTATGACACACTTCACAGTCAAACCTGACCTTTAGTCAGATGGCAAATGGTTTGGGTCTGTGGAAGGTGCCTCCAAATCTTTGGAAGCTGTCTGGCTATTGAATCCATGGAATGATTCAACCTATTTAATTAATAGTAATGCAGCACTAATCAAATGAAGAATTTTAAGGGGTTTTTTTTCAGTGAAAAGTGAAGAAGTCTATACTGGACTTTGTCAAACTTCAGATAATGCCTGCAGTGTATTTTACATGCTGTTTAGGCTCCAAGATGGAAACTGCTATAAACACTCTCATGGAGGATGTTAATGTTTTTAGAACCAAACTGGAAGCTCAAAACAATTTGATGCAGGCCACAGTAAAAGACATTCCACATATTAAACAAACTACTGATAACCAGGAGGTACACCTCCAGCAAATGCATCAAGACTTGCATCAATAGCAGGTAGAAATGCAGGATTAGCACACTAAATTGGATTGCATGGTGAGAGATCTTATTAAATTATATAAGAAAGACAAAGGCATGTTTAGCTGTATATATAGATTGTCTGTGATAGAACTGTATATTAAACAGATGGAAACAAATTATAACAGGAAGGCAAGCACAGGCAATTTAAAGCAGGGGAAATTAAGATATAAAAGAAAGTGTGCACACTGATAAAATCAATGTAGCCATCTGTTCTCAAAATGCATTGACTCAGTAGTTGCTTACCTTGGTTAACTTTCTATCATTTAAGTTTGCATTCTTACTTTTCTTTTTAAGGAAGATCTCTCCCAAAAATGCCCTCTATAGACATAACATGCCAGACCCTGTTTTATTACTCTGCAGGAAGTTCTGCTTCCTTAATTATGTGCTGACCTCACTCAACGTCAGCAGAGTTCATTACCTACCCAGCAAGAGGGAGAAAAGTGTACAGAGAGAGGATTTGCATAGTGGGGAAATTTAATTAGTATTTGCTTTTAAGTTTTCAATTTTAAGGTTAGTTGCACATCGTTGGTTAAATCACTTCACACCCCCCCCCCATGCATTCTGCATTCCTTTAGTCACATGCAGCACAAAGTCTATAACTCTTACATTTCTCTGTTTTTGCCTAATGTCACTGAATTTGATCTTTAATCTGCTCCTGATGTTGCCTTAGATTTTTCCCTGTCCATCCGTTGTAAACTTTAAATTTTCTAGTAAATCACCAAGGATTACAGTTGGACACTAATGCTAGATATTAGAGTTTAACAGTTTATAATTCATTTTGCTAATGCAAAACTTGTTCCATCAATTAATGGGCATACTAAACTTAGTCCATATGCAGTATTTATGTGATATTTACTTACTTATAAAAAATAAATAAATAAATAACAACAGAGGAAAGAGACACAACCAACTACTGCAAGATGTGCAGGAGATTCTAACTTTGCATACTCAAAGTATCAAGTGTGATGATGATGCAGATATGGGGGTATTCACAATTCAGTACTTTGCAGCTATGCGGCGTTTACTCACGAAGAGAGCCAGTAAGCATATATGCAAATAAGTGTGGGTTATTCGTGCTGAATAAGGAAAAGTGTAGGCGTTCTGAAAAACACACCTAACTATGGCAGAAGACAAATTGCATAAAGTTAACCATTAAAAGATTAGGAATTAGAATAATTGTTCAAAGTGTTGGATCATGGACACAGCTAACTTATTAAACTTAGAAAAAAAATAAAGTCCTTTTTCCAGAGGTAAAAACAGTCCATCTAAGGGGTTAAACAGATCTTTATTCAATGATGAACAAGTGTTGTTGTTTGACATGTAACATTATTTAATTCACTTCCAGAAATATTAATTTCGCTGATATGATGGGCATATTGCAATGGCTTTAATTGATAGTGTAAAGCTGCCTTTTATAAATGGAAAATCACTGCAGTAGCAGTGGAAATGATTACAGATCAATGAGAGAATTATTTACTTTTTTGTCATTTAGTGACTGTATACACATATAAGTGGTTGAAATGCAGTCTTTTATTGTGAAATACTGCAGTGGTAAGGATATGTTTTGGTTGAACATACATGTGTCTTTACATGGAGATTTCTGAATGTCACTGAAGAATAAAGAATGTCTGTACTACAAGTACAAGACAGTAGGGGGGCAAGGGGAAGGCTGAATCTGTTAAAAAGGCGATTGCTTTATTGTTCTGAATATATCTGTGATATAGCAGCAGACATTAATACAGCACAGTTTTACTTGGCTGGACTGAGACTTTGCATGTTTATATAATTATAGGGTTTGTTGCTACCTAACTTTTTATAGGGAATGGCAGGAATACTTTCATTGTTGTGTTGTCTGACAGATGCTTACATTAAACATTTTTGTATATGGCAATAGCATATATTTTCATCTGCAGTAATGATGCAAAACAGGAGATAAAGGCAGTGAAAGAACAACTTCAGCCAGTGAGGAAAATTGCATCATCATGGCAACCCTTAGGACATAATGGAAAAAAATCTATTTGGAAAAGGAAGCCAATAGCCTGTTATTAAGTTGTCCTGGGCACTAATGCAGTCATCGTAAGAAAATACACATTAATATAGTTTAAGAAGAGGGTAAATTATATGGTAGGAACTGCTAGATGTAAGGCGAGGAAGAATGTCATTGCATGTACTAGTATGGGAAGGGGGTCCAACAATTATCCCTTGACACCAGCTAAGAAATACCTCCTCTCTTTTTTACTTTCTCCAAGTCTTTTGGGATTCTAATGTCATGATGGGAATGGACCACATTCCTAAGTCAAAGTATGATTAAAGTTCAAGAAATTAGTATTGTTACAATCTTTGCTGTTAGCCAGAATTGTTCTTTGCAGCACCCATGATGTGCCCAGTAATAACTCCTTCTGCAATTCATATGGAGTTGTGTGTATTGGTAACATATCTAAGTACAATTGTACATTCTTTTTTATAAGACACATTGCTCCTATCATATCTGGTTTTCTCACATCTATTTTTTGAACAGTTGGTAATCATCTGAAAATGTTTTGACCACTTGCAGTTGTGCCTTCAGTTCCTCATCTGATGAACTATACAATTGTAAATCATCTTCAAAAAGAAGATGAGAAGCCTTTACACTTTGTTGTTTTCTTGGAGCCAAACTGTAGCCATGACCTATTCTGTTAAGTAGACAGCTTAATAGGTTAAGGGCAAGACAAAGGAGCAGCAGTGATAAAGAATTACCATGGAATACCCTCCCTTTGAATTTTTATCTCTGGAATAATAATTTGTCCTTTATCATGGCTTGACTGCAAACTGACTTGCCATTGTCTCCTGGTGACTGTAATGTAATTGATCAGTGTAGGGTGTATCTTATATATTTTTAAGCACTCTTTTCCCATGAATGTGGGATACTATCAAATGTTTGGGTTTTTTTGTAGTCTATCCATGCCATATTTATATTCTTCCCCTTTAGTAACAAATTATTGATTGCTCTATATGACTTTCTTTTATTACACTTTTGTTCTATTGCCATGATTGAATTTTCTTTTATGTGACTATAAACTCTGTCGCCTTCAATTCCAGTGTATTAAAGGCAAGTTATTGGTCTCCATCTGTGGGAATGATACAGAAGATTATTGCAATTAAATAATCAGAGGTGCTGCAGACACTGGCTATTACCAATGTCTACAGCATCAACACTTAACTGCTCGAAGGTTGGTTTAAAAACAGTAACATATATTTATATAGAGAACTGAATGCTGTCATGGAATGATTACATTAATCCCATGACAATTACTATTAACAGATGAACCTTCCTCATCTGCACAGAAGAACAATGAAGGCAGTGTGCATGGTAAGTGTCTTCCACATCTCCTTTTAGTAGTGTATGCTAGTGATGTTTTTTTTCAGGGTCAGCAGAAGAAACAAAGAGTTCCACTATACCAATAAATTTGGATGCTATCAGCAACAGAATGGCTGTTGAAGATAATGATGGTGATGATAACATAGTTATATTTATTAGGCAGCCTAAGGACAGAGGCAAGCAGTCTCCAAGTTTAATGGCAGGATCTCACATCCCACAGTATGTTAGTAACTCTGCAGGAAGTAACACTGCATCACAAAGTCAAGTACATGCTGGCATTACCCTCAATATTGTACAGAGAGAAAATTCATGAGCCTGAACACCAGTTCTCCAAATTCAGACACCTTTATGATGAATGCAGACATTCAGACATAACAATATGCATAGTGCTACCTTTACAAAGTGCAACCAGATGCAGGATTTTTTACAGTTACCCAGGAAACACATAAAGCATTAGCTTCCCTAGCAACAAATGTACAGTGACATTGAGCTCTGCCACAAAAAGTCAGCTGGAAATAGCTGGAATTAGTCAGATTCCTCCAGGCCATACATGAGGATTTTCAGCACCACATGGAAATGGCACAAGGTAGGGATAATGCCATGATCACACTACTGACATGTAGTATGGCAGCACACCAAGCATCTGTGACCACCTCCAGTCAGGGTCTATATTAAATAATCGCACTTTCAAAAGTTCGACTGTCATATGGTCAGTACCATATTATCAAACTTTTAAAAGTTCAAAAATCTAATAAAAAAACTAAAGTACACAAATAACCTACCTGAACATTTCAAGCAAGGGTGCAGGCCCCCCTGCACCCCCACACCCCCGCTCTTTAAATATACCAACTCAGAGATCGCACTACAATGCGGAAAAGGGAAATCTTCCCATTCCATGCTATACAGAGATCTCTGTTAAGACATTTGAACTTTCAAAAATTCGATCATATGGTGTCGACCATATGACAGTCGAACTTTTGAAAGTTTGATCATCCAGTATACACCCCTCCAGTCATACACTAGTTAAGAATTACCAGACTCATGTAGGAGTCACTCTTGGAAGGGAAGAGGATGGGGTACTGTCTGGACACAAGGTAGATCACATGACACTGGAAGTGCTTTCAAAAAAGTATTGTAATTAGTTGAAAGGTACAAGCACAACAAATTTCATGCAGACCATGTCACTGCTCATCTACATCTAACAGGACCTCATCTCCCTCAGCACTGTCAGATAAGTGTCTGCAGGATCATCTGAATTATGTAGTTAATGACATCAAACCAACTCACCATCCAGCTCTCAATGCCTCTCATAACAGCCCCTTTTCAAAATCACTTGCTGCATCACCTAGCCTATCATTAGGAAATATGTATGACTCATTTGACCTCGAGCTACTGGGAATCAAGTATGACATTTCTGTCACTTACAATGTGACCTTCACAAACACAGTGAATGTTTAACGTGAAGAGGTACAAGTTATTAAAAAGGGGGGGGGGACTTAGAACACATTCCAATTGTATGCACTTCATTCCTGTAATGGTACTGCTTAAAATGTCATTGAACTGTGGAAAGAAAGTTGTGTGGCATAACATAACATTTTAGTGATTATTACCATTAATGCTGCATACAGTTGCATTGTTATGGCTGCCAGTTACCTACAACTTCAAAATAAAGCAATTAAAACTAAGAACCTTCCACTAAAGGTCCACTGCCACCAAACATCCAGCTGTATAAAGTAAAAGAAAAAGCAGTCAAACCACCAGGCCAAATCACATTTTAATAAAACTACTGGTGAAATCACAGAATGAGTGCTTGGGGACTAAGCCCTTCATCAGATAACATACAAACTCCAAACACATGTTTTAAAAACATTAATAACCATTCAAATGTCAGTATTGCACCATCCTCCTTTTTAAAGCTGGTATTAAAGGTAGTTCAATAATCCACTTCATCTCATTAAATTCAGCATGATTTATTATATCACCGCCTCTAATATTAGTAAACATAATTTGTGAAACCATAAACTTAAATGTATGACCCATATTTCCCCTTGCATGTTGATAAAGTGAATTATGTATATTCTCTATCCTTATATCCGAAATGTGATTCACAATTCTATCTTTTAACACACAATTCATTTTGCCCACATAAAATGAGCTGCACATTTGACACTTGGCTAGATGAACAACATTCTGTGTTTTACAATCCACTTAACCATTGAAAAAAAATATTTCCTGCCTGTTAGGGGGTGCATAAATTGATTTTGATCCATAATAAAGTGGCATGCAACTTTTTCCACTATCTGTGAAAATGATAATTTCTAATGTGAGAAAGAGCTTAACAACTACAAAGCATAATGGTTTGTTGAATGAGGAAATGTACACATTTTTATGGATAGAACATCCAGTTATACCTTAGTTTAAAGCACTTCCAAAAGTGCACAAAGATCTACATAACCCACCAATGAGAACAATAGTCTCAGGGAGGGATTGGGTTACTGAGAATGTGTCTATATGGATGGAATATACATTGAAAGAAATACTGCAGATATTCCCCAGGGTGTTAAAAGATACAGCTTATTTTTTAACATCATTGTTTGAGCATATACAAGAGAGTAGACATCAGGATTACATACCGGTGACACTGGATTTCAAAATCTTGTTACAGTGATAGGTAATGAGTGTGGTATCAATGCCATTGAGGCTATTTTGACCAACACAGCTCAATTTGATGTTAGTACAAAATAATTTACATATGCGTTACTTAGACTTGCTATAGAAAATAATATATTTTTGTGTCAGGGCAACTATTATTGACAAAGACAAGATATCATGATGGGCACACCGTGTGCCAATTCATATGTGAACCTTGTCTTGGCCCATTTGGAGGCGATGGTTAATTTTTAATACTGACCACAAATGGAAAGCACAGTCATGCTATTACACAAGATTTGTGGATGACATATTCTTTTTATGGGAAAGTATTAGCAATGAGTTGGAATCCTTTGTGGAATATCTAGAATCTACTACTGATTTCTTAAGATTTACAATGAGTTATTCTGAGACTCAAATTGATTACCTAGATGTTCGTCTTAGTAAGGGATAGGATGGTAATATACAAGCATCTCTTTATAAGAAACGTTGTTGGAAAAATAGCCTTTTGGCTTTTGATAGTATGCACACTAGACACATTTTCAACAATATAGTAAGGGCACATGTACATAGGATTTCTCGATTATGTACAGATGACATACAATTTAACCAAGAGATTGTGGATTTAATGTCAAATCTAAGTAGAAGGGGTTATAAGAGAAGCAATATAGACAATATAATCAGTGATAGTAAACAAAATAGAGTGAATGAAGCAATACCCTGGTTTTCATCAAAAATACAAGTGGACAATATAGGTAGGGATGGTAGCACGCGCAGAGGTAGTAGTAATAGGATGCGCATGATGTTGACATACAGCAATAATATAGGGGGCACATATGAAATTGTTAAATGTAACTGCAAAGTGCTATTAACAGATGATAAAATAAGCAATATTGTTGGACAGGCACTGTTCTTTTGTTTTAGAAGAAATAAAAATGTAAAGGATGTACTTTGTCAAGAACAAGATCACCTGAAGATTAATAAATTTGTATTGCAACGTAGGGGTACTTTTGTCTGTAGACAATGTAAGGCATGCCACTTTATTATGGATCAAAATCAATTTGTGCACCCCCTAGCATGCAGGAAATATATATTTTTAAATGGTTATGTGGATTGTAAAACACAGAATGTTGTTTATATAGCCAAGTGCCAAATCTGCAGCTCATTTTATGTGGGTAAAATGAACTGTATGTTAAACGATAGAATTTTGAAGCATGTTTCATATATAAGGCTAGTGAATATACATAATGCACTTTACAACATGCAAGGGGAAATATGGGTCATACATTTAAGTTTATGGTTTTACAAATTATGTTTACTAATAGAGGTGGTGATATAATTAATCATACTGAATTTAATGAGATGAAGTGGATTATTGAACTAGGAGCTGATAGAGCTTCTGGTTTAAATGGGGTTATACAGGAGGGTGCAATACTGACATTTGATTGGTTACTAATGTTTTTAAAACTTGTGTTTAGATTTTGGATGTTATCTGATGAAGGGCTTAGTCCTGAAAGTGCTCATTCTGTGATTTTACCGGTGGTTTTATTAAAGTGGGCCTTGGCTTGGAAGTTCTACTGCTTTTGCTTTTACTTTATAAAACTTCAAAATAAAGACCCAATACTAAGAAAATTACAAATTAAAATGATTACCCTGCCATGAAAGCAAACACTCCTGCCACTTCATCCTCACCACTGCACAAATTATGACATTTCTTGTCTCTTGAGATCAGAAATGATTCTGTATGACAAAACAAAATAGCCTGATGTGTAGTACAGTACCTCAAAAAACAATATACTTCAAACCAAGAAAACATTGAAAAGTATAAAGAACAATATGATACATTTTCATTCAAATGTAAAATATGAACTAATGTTCAATATTGAATTAATACTTTTAACTGACTGAGCTACTTGAAGACATTCAGCACATGCAGTTTTAGGTGCAGTTTTAGGTAAACCACCTCACTAGCATGTATTGTGCAAAACAGTTAAAATGCGATTATTATTTATATAGTGCTATATAACATCACTGAACATGAATCATTGAGCAGTTAGCCATAACTTTCACAAACAATAATATTAGTAACTGTCCTTAAATTAAAAAAAATAAATATATATATATATATATATATATATATATATATATATATATATATATATAAAGTCCAATAATATCTTTTCCAAATAGCACAGTGGGCAATACATATTGTGGCTTTTGTAAATATTGTAATCTGATGTCTAAGACTAAATCTTTTGCATCAGTAAATACCAATATTTCACAGCTTATTTGTGTACACTTGATGTACAATTACTGTATACTAGTATACCACATACTTGGGGTAATGAAGCTGTGAAATATTAGTTGACCCGATGTTGGTTATATACTGAGGAACATGTTGATTTTCTTCTAACTTTGGTTAGCTTAGTCTTAGATCATAATGTTTTCCATTTTGGGGACAAATGTTTTTCACAGGTCAGTGGAACAGTGATGGTGACTACGTTTGCCCCATCTATGCTGATTTGTATATGGGTTATTTAGAGCTTATTTTGATTTATGATGAAGGTAATCCTTTTTCAGGTGAGTTAACCATGTGGAGACGATACCTTGATGATTGTAGGGGTACCTGGTTAGGGACCATTGATCGATGGAAACAATTCGTATCTTATCTTGATACTAATAAGTTTGGTATTTATTTTACTGATAGGATAGAATTGTTTACCATAGATTATTTGGATGTTAGTGTCACAAAAGCTCTTGATGGAACTATTGTTACAAGCCTATATAGAAAGACCTTTTCTAAAAATGCATTTTTGGAAGCTTCCAGTTGTCACCCTAGATTTATGGTTGACAATATACCCAAAGCTCAATTCCAGAGAATAAGAAGGATCTGTAGTAATGATATGGATTTTAAAAGGGAAGCAGTACAATTATCAAAATGATTTATTGAGAGGGGCTATAATGCAAAAAGTATTAAAAATATTAGTGAACATGCTATTGTTTATAATAGGGATGAGCATTTATCTAGTGATAAATCTGAAGTTAAGAAACATGATTCAGGCATTAGATTGACAACAACTTTTTAAACTAACACCTTTATGTTTACAAGGATAGTGAATAAACATTGGAGTATTTTAAAAGATGATGTTTTTTTCAGCCATTTTTTGGATGACCAGTGTTCCTTTGGGGAAAATATGGGGTAATGTTTTCTTGGTATAAGAATATTATTTCTGATAAGACCAAGGAGAGGGATAGTTTGCCTAAGGGCAGCTCTAGTTGTGGTCACTGTGTTTATTGTAAAAGGGTTTCCATCACTAAGTTCTTTATATCAGTTAATACTCCCAGGGTTTCTGAAATTCATACTTTGATAACATGTAGCACAAACTGGGTGGTTTACATGGCTATATGCCAGTGTGGAGTATTTTATATAGGCCAAACCTTTAGATCTTTTAAGACCCGAATATTTTTACATCTCAGTGACATTAATTGTAAAAGACAGAGGAGTGCATTGTTTAAGCATATTTTGGTTAATCAGTCTGCACATTTTGTTTTTTTAGGGATTGATGCAGTTTCTGGTAGGGGTATGAGTGACAGTAAAAAGCATATGTTATTAGACAAAAAGGAAAGATTATGGAGCATTAATTTAGGGGCTTTATGTAAGCCTGGGATGAATTAACACTGGTAGATGAATATTCTAAAGTGTTATAAGCAAATTGTTTGAAAATACTTTGCTGTCATGTTTATATTTATATTTTGTAAGATATTTTGTAAGATACTGTTGCTTTAAGCCACTGACTTTTAAGGGTTGCAGTGTGTGATGCAGGATGTTCTACACTGAGGATGCCAGGGGGCGAAACCGGTCTGTTTGCTGATGCTGCTATCACCACTGTTCATTTTGAACATATAATAAAGAAGATAATTTCTTCTTTTTTCTTCTTATTTTGGCTCCTATTTATTTTACTATGTGTTTTTATTGAGTGCTGGATCATTGTATTGGCTTGACTGTGTTGGCATGATCCATGCTAGGTACGTGCACCTTGGTTTTGGTGTTGTTTTATATATATATATATATATATATATATATATATATATATATATATATGTATATATATTGTGTGGAGTACAGCAATGACAAGTTGTGCTCACATATAGACAGCTGACACCTGACAGACGTCTAAAAATAGAAACTGGATATTAATTCTCATAATTACATTTTTTTTTACTTTACATTTGCACGGTGCAGAGCACAGCAGAGCAGAGTGGAGCTCATACACACATGGCTGACACCTGGCAGACATCTAAAAATAGAAACCAGATGTAATTAATTATTTAATTATAATTGTGTTTAAGCATGTTTGTGAGGCATGGTGCGGTGCTCAGTAATGCTAACAGGTAGCCTAGTGGTATATGTAAAGGTATACTAGTTTTTAAAACATCCAGCTAGCTGCATGGGTAGTGTTATGGTCTTATGTGTATTAGGTCCTGAGTTCGAGTCCATAACAGGCAGAAAATGTCTGTAAGTGAATGTACTATTTTTCTTTAATTTCATTAAACTATTGTGAACTTTGGCACTGCTGTGCTTTGCTAAGCACTGCTCATTTTTGCTAAGCAGTGCATAAACATGCTAATGGCTACCAATGTTTGTGCAGTGCTAAGCCTCGATAAAACCATGGTTCTGTGAGTTTTCACAATGCTTGGCTTCACTTAGCTGGTTTGCGTGCTGCTAAGTGACGCAGAGGTTTTTTGAATGTTGCTGAATGATGTATATGGGTGGGAAAATAGCCTATATTAAGCCCAATAGGTGGGAATTCTGCAACAGTCATTGGAGTTCAATCAACTGTTTGTATGGCTGGCAGTGTTGGCGAAGGTATGTGCTTTTGGATGCAGAGGTGGGGCATTAAGGAGTCTAGAGTCATGGTTGGGTTTCCTAATTCAAAACCATGAACTGCAGCTGATGCAGGCTGGATTCCAGGGCTCAGAGTCTAAGGAGGAAGCCTGAGACCATTTGGGCAGGGAACTCACCAGTGTTACTGGCATCCACCACACAGGTGAGCAGTGTCATCACCATTTTGATGACCTGAAAAAGATAAATAGAGGAGCCCTGGGCACCTGGGTCAAGGAATCTCGGGCTAGAAATACTCTGCAAGTATGTAAGTATGTCTTCTTCTGTCTAACCAAAATGCAAGTTGAATGTCTGCAAAACTGGTATGCATAATGCTGTGCTTCTCTCCCAACAGCTGCAGCTGAGAGCACTTGCAAAGTCGAGTCCCAATCCCAGGTTGCACCATGAGCCTGGTAAGTATGGATTTAGTATGCCAACTGTAGTGCAATAAGCAAGAAAGTGTAAAGTATTTACTGCAATAAAGTATAAACAATAAAACTGTAGTGCAATTAATGGGCATGTAGAACTTTAGTGCAACAAATGGGCAATTAGAGATGTAGAGCTGTAGTGCAATAAATGAACAATAAGAGCTGTATTTCACTAAAACAATAACAATATCAATAACAGTAAGCAAAATGTTGTTCAGCAGGCTTGTGTTTTGTCAAAACCATTGCAGTAGAGCTATATGCATTGATTGTCTATGGTAAGGTTGCTGCAGTCAAGTATAACACTGTAATAGCTGTAGCCAGCAAATTGAATGGCCTGCAGACTGTATTGCTTAACTCATAGTACTGTCCAAGGCTGTCTCCAGGCCAATATCAGTCACATAATGCTCTCTCTTCCTCAGACATCAGGTAATAAAGGTATATGGGTGAGGTAATCTAATCCATGGGCAGATATTTTGTCTGGATGTCACAGATATTTCAAACCAATAACAATAAAATGTGTTCACTAGCATTGCTGATTCTAAACTACAGCTTTTTTCATATATGTGATATGATTGTATTCCATGCATGTGTGTTCTACTGTCACTGCAGTCTAGTATAACACTGTTATAGTACTAGAATGCCAGAGGAATGTCCTGTAACTTGTACTGGTCAATTCATAGTATAGTTCCAGAGGATTTCCAGGCAGGTATCAGTCACTCAACAGTCAGCAGTGACTCAGTAGCTCAATCTGTTAAATGCTTGTATGTTGTACATTTTTCCACACACAGCAGTCCTGGGTTCAAATCCAGTGGTATGTAGCAGTAAATTTTCAGTATCAGTCATGTGATGCCCACATTTTCTCTCTTACCAGGAACACAACAAATATATGGATGAGATGGCCCATATTATGAGCAGATATTGTATTTAGATTTCACTAAATGTTAACATCAATACCAAGTATGTGTTCATCAGCATTGTTGATTCATAAATAAATCTGTGCAATCCCAGTATGGCTGCATCCCTTGCATGTCTGAACTAAGTTGATGCAGTCAGTTATTACATTATTTGCAGATGACCCCTGCAGTCACAGCTATTGGGTTCTACTCCCATGCCTGGCAAGTAAGGCATGACAGCTGTCTAGCTTATGTACTCTACACAAACATGCCTCTCAAGTATCATGATGTCTCGTACTGTAATTAAAATTGCCTAATCCGTCTGTCACATTATTAGCAGATAAATTATTACTTGGAATCCAATGTATTACCAAATACGTTTACAGAGCACCTGGGTAGTTATATAAGTCCACATTATGTAAAAGTGCTCTGTGTAGTGGTCATACCTCTCAAGTTCTCAGTGCAAAAAGTCTGGACAAAGCCTGTCAGAATGGGGGGGGGGTCAAAGGCCCAAAAATAGGGACAGATTTTAAATATTGCTCTTCTAAACTTAGAAAGTTGCTAGAATAACAGGATTTGTCTTAGCATGCATTTTTCTCAAGGATATGAAGTCAGAAAAACAAATGCATATCATTATTATTGACTTCTGTCCTTAGATCATGCCAGTGATTTGGTAGAAAATCACAAATTTTATGAGGAGCAGATCAAAAATATGAGGCAAAACATCTGGGCATTCTGCAAACATCTGTACAACTGAGAGGTATGGTAGCGGTGTACCTGTATTTGTTACTGCTTGACTCATACTGACCTATACTAACGGTTTGAGAGGTATGCACGTGCTACATCAGTTATAGGAGAATTGTAGTCACTGTACTCAAACCTGACACTACACACACTACACACAGGGATATAATCTGCAATGTCAGTAATGGAATGTTTCTCTCTCTCTCCTCCACCCTTATCTTCATTAATTTATTACTGTTATTTACTATTATGACTTAATATTAACATATTTTGTTAAACTAGCTATATTTCAGAAAATGTGGTTGATTATTGTTACATTTTATTATGATGCAATATTAATATATTTGTTAAATTAACAGTTTTGTTGGCCCTATAGTTTACTTTGTACTAGCATGCTGTTACCATAAAAACTGTTAAACTACTTAATGTTGTGTCCCACATAATATACATTAATATGTATTTGGATGAATAAATATGATGTTTGATTCTGTTAATACTAACATTGGTATGGTTATTACTAACTGTAACTTATTGCTTTACCTCATTTACCACAGCATGTCAAGGTAGGTCGGTTCCAGCTGATCCCTCTACATTGTCTCAGCCAGCAGTGGCACCAGGTCTCAGCACATCTGGGACCCAGACTAGTGGCACCCCCTCTGCTGCTTCTGCTCTACCTGCGGCATGGAGCAGTACCACCCCAGGAGATGGGGCCCGGCCACCCTCTGGAAGCGGTGGCGGTGGGGTGTTTTCACCCATGCACAGCTCCTGGTCTTGGTGTACAGGATACTCCACTATGGCTATGACCACTGCCTGTGCTGGATTGAGGGCATGCTGGCCACCCTGGTGGGGCAGCCTCACCTTGGTGCCCAACCTCCAGCACAGCCACCTTCGGAGCAGTGATGGAGCAGTTTTGGCAGTCCCATGGGTAGGGACATGTGTCACACTGCTGCCGTCTGCTGGCACATGGGACTCAGATTCCACAGCACCCTCCTTATCCAAGATGCTCACCCCCCTCATGTGTCACACACCAACCCTGCCTGCTGCCTTGCCTATTTTCAAATCATCCTCACCTACCCAACTTATCGCCCCAAATAATCCTATGTCCCTTCCCCAGCATTCCACTCTCACCTTAAAAAAAATGTGCAACTGTCCCAAAAAAAAAAAAAAATATATATATATATATATATATATATATATATATATATATATATATATATATATATATATATATATATATATATACATATATATATATATATATATATATATATATGTGTGTATGTATTGTCCCATATGTAGCTCTCCATTTTACACACGTGTCCACTGGGCACACATACTTCTGTCCAATTGGCTTGACAATGCAGTTATGTTCTTCTCACCCATCTCTCTGAGGTTTGAGAATCTAAATGTATCTACATATCTGTTGAAGTGCAAATTTGTTGCTGTACAAGAAATGGATAGCTATGGTTCTTTCCTACATCCTTCCTGCACATCCCTCTATGCCTTTCACTTTGTTTTCTCCCTGCTTGACCCCATTTCACCACTTTCCTATCTCCCCTTTTTTATTTTCTTTTCTTTAATTTTTTTTTTAGCATGGAGCTGCATGACATACTGGGTTGCACAGCTTCTCTAAGCTCAGCTAAATAGAGCTATAATGACTATACATGTTTCTAACATTGTAAGACACATGCCATGTTTCGAACCTGAGCCCATCACACCTGCAGCACACTGCATTAACCTGCCAAACCATGTAACTCTTAATTAAAACAGGTGGTTTAAACAAAACATAGTTATTGCCAATTAGAGTCATTAGGCGTGTTTCAGTAGAGCCGGACCATGCAAACTGGAATAAAAATTAATGGAATAAATGGGAGTGTACCTTGGATTCTGGTGCAATAGTACACCATTAGACAGCCAGAGGCAGGATGATGGATGTAATTTAGGCTTGTGATAGCAGGTAAATGTGCCCTTTATCAGTAACTTGTAGAATGTCACCTGCTAAGGCATCATGGCAAAATACATATTCATCTGGGACTCTGGTGCAGAAATACATCCATATAAAGCCATGCACATACTGACGGAGTCACAGTCTCTATGCGTGCACATATATCTTGCAGTGTGAAAGCAAGCAGCAGGTGACAGGGCCAAAAAGTGCATAACCATTGGTGGCTGACAACTTCAGGCCTTGTAGAACAGGGCAGTGTGGAAGCCAGCAGCAAGTTACAAGGCAAAAACATGCATAATGATTGCTGCTGGATAGCCCATGAGGGCATGTCTGTTGTTTTGCAATGGTACACACACACACACACACACACACACACACACACACACACACACACACACACACACACACACACAGTGGACTGCAGTGAGATAAGAACCCCTTCCTATCTAGGCTTATACACTATAGATCACAGTACTTATCGCGTGCTCCACAGGTTACATCTGTTGTATATGTAAATGCAGGTACAGTACTTGTGCATTACACAAACTAGGCTTGTGTTGAACAGCATCTGTGGCCTACAGAGTGATATTGTTTCGTACTGTTATTTGTATCTAGTATCCTAGCAGTGAGATAATTGATGTTATCCTAGGTATGTGTATACAGTTACAAGTATGGCCACATGTGGCTGCTCTCAGTTAGATAGGTGACACTGTGGGCATGAAAAAATGTCCCTTGTCCATATGTGTGTTGACAACGTAATACATTACACTACTTGCTCACCAGTGTCTGTCTACATGGTTACACCCGCAGGCATAGGGGTCTGTAGCTAAGTGGATTATGCACTGTTGCGCCCTTTGTTTGGATCCTTTGAGCAACATTGCGGTTGTGTGATAGCGCAGTTTCCTCACCATACGTTGGACAATGCAGACACCTACACAGATATTTGTGTATATAACAGGGATGTATATAAAATTAGCTGTGTGTGTGTGTGTGTGTGTGTGTGTGTGTGTGTGTGTGTGTGTGTGTGTGTGTGTGTGTGTGTGTGTGTGTGTGTGTGTGTCTGTGTGTGTGTGTGTGTGTGTGTGTGTGTGTGTGTTTGTGTGTGTGTGTGTACAATATGTATATGTGTTCTGTAGATATATAGGGGGAGTCTATGTAGCATTTTAATATATATATATATATATATATATATATATATATATATATATATATATATATGACTGAAAGCTCATATGATCGACAACCATTTGACTGACACCAAAACACTGAAAGCTCAAAATACCTAAAGCTCATATGATCGACACTCATAACATCGACATATGAAATTCTCTCCCTCCTCTGACAACCTACCACCCACTTTCCTTAAACTAGCTGCTGAGTCCATTACTTATCCAGTATCTTTCTTGATAAATAGATCTATCAAAGAATCCACAGTGCCAGATATTTGGAAATCCTTCTTCACCACACCATTGCATAAAGGGGAGAAACTCTACAGAACCTTCAAACTATTGTTCAATTGCCATCCTCTCTCCTCTCTCCAAACTTATGGAAAAATGTGTACACTATCAACTCCTTCACTTTCTCTGCCAAAAGAACCTCCTCACACCCTCCCAACATGGCTTCCGCCCTAACCACAGCACCTTTACAGCTTTCCTGTCATTTACACACACAATAGCCGAAGCTCAAGACAAAAACCTCCTAGTATCCAGCCTCTTTCTCAGTCTCTCAAAAGCTTTTGACACTGTCTCTCACCCTTTACGCCTGACTGAACTGTCTAACCTCTGCCTGGCTCCCTCCACCCTTACCTTCTTCTCTAGTTATTTGTCTGACTGACAGCAATCTGTTTGCTGGCTCTCTGCCTGCTCGCCCTACCTCCCTGTAACTACTGGGGTGCCTCAAGGCTCCATCCTGGGTCCCCTCCTCTTCAACATCTTTACAAATTAACTATATACCTCCTGCAAACAATCAGTCCTAGTCCAATAAGCTGATGATTCAACACTCATCTGTTCTTCCAATAACATCTCTAACCTCCACACACTCACACAGGACACCTTTCTATCAGTGGAAAAATGGCTAGCTGAAAATCTTCTTATCCTAAACCCTAAAAAAACAAACATCTGTTATTCTTCCCCCGGACACTCTTTCACCTAAAATCTAACTTTCTTATCTCATCCTCCAATAACACCAAAATACAACCTGACTCACACACAAAACTTCTAGGAGCCATCACTGATGACGAACATAAATTTAACCTACACATTCTGCAAAGTACAAAGAAAACTCACCAAAACCTAGGCATGCTCTTCCGACACCATAGATTCCTGACCTACGATGCCAGACTGTCCCTATCACAGGCTCTTCTTCTTCCCTCCCTTCTCTATGCCACCCCTATTCTAACTAATATTCAAACAACTACCCTGGCCAAACTCCAACAAACATACTACAAAATAGCAAGGTTCATCACAACCTCCCCCCACAACTCTCATCACTGCCTCTCTCTGAACTCCTTACAATGGCTAGAACTCCCACAACAACTTCTTCTATCTCAGTTTCAAATAATTTACTTCATACTGTATAAACCATTAACCTGCCCAGCCCTGTCCTCCTTAGTGTCCACCTATATACCAACTCGCACACTTCGCACCTCTAACCAACAACTCCTCAACATCTACCAACCCAAAAAATGTATTGGTAGATTACTTTATAAATCCTTCCTATCTCAGGCATGGAATAACCTTCCATCCCATTTAAGCTCCATAACACATCCTATACAATTTAAGAAAGAACTCAAACTACACTTTATGAGGACAAAAAGTTGTACTTGCCATGACAATACATAACCTCACTACACTCTGTTCTTTTTGCTTTTGAAATGCCTGAATTTTAATAAAAACATACAATTTTTTTTTTCCTCACCTGAATCCCTTCGTTTTTTGAAATTGGTCATTGTACTATCTGGCTTGTTAAACTATTATGTATACTTTATTGTATGTAATTGGAGCTTTTCTCCTCGGGTCTCCACTGAAAATGGGCTCCTGGCCCAGATGGACCAACTCGGTTAATAAATGTCAATAAATAAATAAATAAATAAATAAATAAATAAATAAATAAATCCAAAGCATTATGCCCTTTCCCCACTGTAGCGCGACCCTGGAGTAGGAATAAATAGTTAGGCAGGGGTGTGGGGGGTGAAGCCCCCCACATATGTCATAAATTTGAAACATACATATGGATACTTTTAACGAAATTGACTATATTCATGTAAATAATGTGGGGGGCTACGCTCACCACACCCCCTAACTATTTATTCCTACTCCAGGGTCTCTCAACAGTGGGGAAAGGGCATAATGCTTTGGATTTCATGTGTCAATGTTATGAGTGTCGATCATATGAGCTTTAGGTGTTTTGAGCTTTCAGTGTTTTGGTGTCAGTGTTATGGTTGTCAATCATATGAAGTAGACCCATATATATATATATATATATATATATATATATATATATATATATATATATATATATATTTGACACTGCATAGTTATAAATATACAATGCATGTGAGAGACAGAAACTGACAGACAGATATGTATATGTATATATGTCTGTATGTATAGATATTTATACATAATAGGTCATTGAAATGAAGGGCCAACAGAATTGGGCTCATTTTTACTAAGTTTATAGGCATGCCCAGTGTGACTGTCAGTACTTATAATGTGACTCCAGGCCACACCTACCTGTATTTCAGTCGTGGATTTTTTATGTTACAGACATTAACACCCCCCCCCTGTTTCTGCAGTACTGCACTTCACTCCAAATGTCCACAGCATTTCCCAGCTGTCTGCTGTACTAAATGTGTGACTGAGGTCGGTAATGTTACACCACCAAATGACTGACAGTCTGCATACCTCTAAACTGTCTTGATTTTCACAAAATGTCCAGAGTTTTGCCTCATATGTTTGGTCTATTCCTCACACATCTGTGGTCTTCTGGTGCTTTATTGAACGTTGACATCAATGCATTCTTCTAACTGCAGACAAACAATTCATGTTAGACTTTATATCCATCAGAAAACATATACTACCACAACATCTTTTCTTCCAGCAACTGTCTATGTTTATGTGACCAATATGTAAACTATGTCCGTATTTTTGGGCCTTTGCCCCCCCTAATTTTTCCATCTTTGTCCAGATTTCTTGCACCAAGGGGTTGGGAGGTATGACATTCTGTGAAAACACCATCATACTACTACCTCACTATTATCCTAAGGGCTACACATAACTTTGTTTCCATTGGGATGGGTTCTGCTCTGTTGGTTCTGAGCCTGAGTTGAGGGCATCAGAGCTCAGTGTGTTCTTGTAGTATGTCCCTGTCCACCCTGTAAAACTCTACAATCTGCAGCTCATGTAGCTCTTGGAAGGCTCCCTGGGCATGAACACTCTTCTCCTTCTCTGCCTAGGCCTGTTGTCAGCAGCAGCAGCAGCATTGACCTCAGCATCTAACACATACAGATGCAGCAGACCTGCAGCAGCCCTTACCACTCTTTCAGTTGAAATTCCCAAGTCTGTACTCCAATGATGCAGAGTATGGTGGGGTCAGATTGTAGAGTGTATGCATACTTTATAGTGCTCCACTGTAGTTGCTGCCTGCTTGATTGTCTACCTATGATGCAGTGTACCTGTCTAATATATCATTGACATAATTTTATGGCCCTAGTTGAAGTTAAGCAAGGATCAGCAATAATTAATACATCATTGGCTTTTAGATTCTCTGAGCCCTGTGGCATATTATGCAAACTTGCGTCCTGTAGGTAAACAGTGCACACACACCCCAAACAGTCATTCTCACCACAGAGGCATGCCATGCAAACACACGGAAACATGCACCCCATAGGGAAAAATCTTAGATGTCAGTAAACGCACTCTCAGGCTTCCACACTAATCATGGCAGCGTGCCATTCAAACAGGTGCAGCTAAGCTCTAATCAGCTTAGAAGTTATTGGACATACCCTCTCCTGTCTGGGCACGAACACTGTTGTCTGCCTACAAGGAGGGGATATGTGGACACGGTTTCCCAATTATGCTATTCAGTAACTCCACCTCATTTGCATAGGGATCCATGCTCACATCCTGGATACTACATGTTTCCAAGCCCTACCACATTAGTGGTACCACCGATGCACTATTGTAGATACTGCACACAGGGTCCTGTAATACATTTCTGCCTCATGATAAATATATATATATATATATATATATATATATTTTTTAATAATGCATTTTTGTGCACTGCAGCGTACTGTGCAAATATACTAAGATTATTAAAAAAATATTTAATATAGTTACTGTAACTTTTGGGACATATAGAGGATAGTTTTGCTCATAGCTGTGTGTACTATGCAATTTCTGTCTACCTACATGTTTACAGCCCCTTTTGTTTGTCTGCATTCCTGTACATGGAATTTTTCCATGTACACTATGGACACTGACACGGGGTCTGCATGGCTGCCTATCTGCTTGCTGAATCGCTCTACCTGCCTCATTTGCAAGAGATTCATTTACTTATAAGGTGATTTGCTTGCCTCAAATGTTTCTGTGTTGGTGTGCTCATGTGCGACGCTCAGCAGCACTTACTGAATCTAAAAATATCTGTGCCTGAGTTAGCAGTGTGGCGCGATGCCGACACAGAAAAACAAATTGCGGGCTTTATTAAATTCCCCCATAGTCTTGGTATGCACTGATTTTTATAAATAATTTGATGAGCATGAAGCATCTTTTTTGTTTTCTTGTCCAACCTATCAAACACCTTTTGGAGCCAGTAAATCACTTCAGAACTATAAGTTAGAGCAGGAAGAACATATTAGTTTATGGATTAAACTTTGTTCCTAGATGTCAATGCTGTTTTCAATATCAAGTTATGTCTTCTACTATATTCCTTACTATGTTTTATTCTCATCTGCTCATATTTTATTGTTGATCCTTCATCAGTTCCCAAATATTTATAGACTCCCTCTTGCTCACGTTCTTTTATATCACATTCCTGCCCCAAGCTGATGCTTTCTTGGTGCTGCAGCTTTCCTGCTTTAAAGGCTGCTTTTGCATGTTTACCAAGACCAAATATTATATCATCTGAAAATGTTTTGACTACTTGCAGTTGTGCTTTCAGTTCCTCATCTGATGAACTATACAATTTTGAAATCATCTAAAAAAAGATGAGAAGCCTTTACACTCTGTTGTTTTCTTGGAGGCAAAGTGTAGCCATGACCTAATAGGTTAAGTGGACAGCTTAATGGGTTAAGGGTAAGATAAAAGAGCAGCAGTGACAGAGAATCACCCTGAAATTTCATCATTTGAAATGTTATCCCTGGAATAATAATTTGTCCTTTATCATGGCTCGATTGCAAAGTGGTTTACCATTGTCTCATGGTCACTGCAATGTAATCGATCATTGCAGGGTACATCATAGACATTTTAAGCACTTTTTTATCCATGAATGTGGGATACTGTCAATTGTTTTTGTAGTCTATACATACCATGCTTATATTCTTCCCTTTTTTACCATTCTCCATTCTGACTTTATTTAATAACAAATGATCCATTTTTCCATATGACTTTCTTTTATTACTCTTTTGTTCTATTGCTATGATTGAATTTTCTTCTATATGACTATAAATTCTGTCGACTTCAATTCCAGCATATTAAAGGCAAGTTATTGGTGTCCATCTGTGGGAATGATACAGAAGATTATGGCAATGAAATAATCAGAGGTGGTGCATACACTGGCTATTATCAATGTCTACAGCATCGACACAACTGCTCGGGAATGTTAGTTTAAAAACAGTAACATATATTTATATAGAGAACTGAATGCTGTCATGGAATGATTACATTAATCCCATGACAATTAATATTAACAGATAAACCTTTCTCATTTGCACAGAAGAACAACAAAGGCAGTGTACATGGTAAGTGTCTTCCACATCTCCTTATAGTAGTGTATGCTAGTGATTTTTTTTTTCAGGGTCAGCAGAAGAAGCAGTTCCACTATACCAATAAATTTGGAGCTATCAGCAACAGAATGGCTGTTGAAGGTGATGATGATGATGATGATAACACAGTTATATTTATTAGGCAGCCTAAGGATGGAGGCAAGCAGTCTCCAAGTTTAATGGCAGGATCTCACATCCCACAGTATGTTAGTAACTCTGCAGGAAGTAACACTGCATCACAAAGGCAAGTACATGCTAGCATTACCCTCATGCTTGTACAGGGAGAAAACTCATGAGCCTGAATACCGGTATCTCGAAATTCTGACACTTTTATGATGAATGCAAACATTCACAGGTAACAGCATCCATAGTGACACCTTTACAAAGTGCAACCAGGTGCAGGAGTTTCTTACAGCTACCACAGGAAACACATAAAGCAGTGACATTGTTAGGGCCCAGAGCACTGCCACAGAGAGTCAGCTAGAAATAGCCAGAGTCCTCCAGGTCATACCGGAGGATTTCCAACACCACATGGAAATGGCAGAAGGTAGAGTTAATGCCATGATTGCACTGATGTGTAGTATGGTAGCACAACAAGCATCTGTGACCATCTTCAATCATCCACTAGTTAAGATTTACCAGCCTCATGTAGGAGTTACTCTTGGAAGGGAAGAGGACAGGGTACTATCCAGACACAAGGTAGATCATATGATGCTGTAAATGTTTTCAAGAAAGTATTGTAATTAATTGTGGGGGGGTCACTAGCACAAAAGATTTCATACAGGTCATGTCAGTGTTCTTCTACACCTAGCAGGACCTCATTTCCCACTGCACTGTCAGATAAGTGTCTGCAGGATCATCTGCATTAAGTAGTTAATGACATCAAACCAACTTCCCATTCAGCTCTCATAACAGCCCCTTTTCAAAATTGCTTGCACCATCACCTAGCCTATCTTTAGGAGATATGTATGACTCATTTGATCTTGACCTACTGGGAATCAAGTGTGACATTTCTGTTACTTACAATGTGATCTTCACAAACACAGTGAATGTTTAACTTGAAGGGGAATAAGATATTTAAAAAAAATGGGAGACCTAGGACACATTTCAATTGTATGCATTTCATTCCTATAATGGGACTGCTTAAAACCTCACTGAACTGCAGAAAGAAAGGTGTAAATCATAACATAACATAACATTTCAGTGATTATCACCATGAATGCTGTATACACTGGCATTGTCATGGCTGCCAGTTACCTACAACTTCAAAATAAAGAACCAATATTAAGAAAATTACAGATTAAAATGAGTATCCTGCCATGTAAACAAACACTGCTGCCACGTCACCCTTACCACTGCATAAATGGTGATATTTTTTGTCTCTGAGACCACAAATTATTCTGTATGACAAAATAAAATAACCTGATTTGTAGTACAGTACCTTAAAAGACAATATCCTTCAAGCCTAGAAAATATTGAGAAGTATAAAGAACAATATGATACATTTTCATTCAAATGTAAAGTATGAACTAATGTTAAATACTGAATTAAAACTTTGAACAGACTGAACTATTTTAATACATTTAGCACATGCATACTTAGGTAAACCACCTCATTAGAACTTATTGTGCAAAACATTTAAAATGTGATTATTATTTATATGATGCTATATAACATCAATGAACAGGAAACATTGAGCAGTTAGGCATAACTTTTACAAGCAATGATATGGGTAAATCTCCTTAAATTATAATATATATATATATATATATATATATATATATATATATATATATATATATATATATATATATATATTAGGATGAGAAGGAATGTCTGATTAACAGTGACAGGAGACTATGTACCACATAGCATAGCCCACAAATATCACTGCATGCATCAGTTATAGTCTATCCCCAAGATTCAGCAAGGTCTGCAAGGTGTGCAGGAATAGTGCAAGAGATGCTGCATGTAATATGGCCGACGAGCGATCCAGGAATGAGCTCCCAGGACATGTATGAGCGCTCCTACACTATTCCTGCATGGACACCACTGCATTGTGTTAATTACCCCATTTGCTGGTGAAAACCATGCAAATAAGGTGAATTAGGAATCCAAGAATCAGGCAGGCATCTGTGCAGGAATAGTGTAACCTGTAGAAATGTATTCGATTACTAATCAAATATATTTCTGCAAATTACAAAACGGAGGCATGACAGCTCCAAAGAAAGCATGTATTCAATGTAGTAGGCATGCCAATGGCCAAATATATGGCCATTGGCATGGGAAATAGTTGCAAAATTATGAATAATAACTTTTATTGATTTTTTTTTGGCCAATTTCGGCAGTTTAAGCATAGGGCAGCAGTGCACAAATGGGATCGGCCAGAAAATAAGAAAAAAAGTTGGAAATAAGCTTTTAAACCCAAATCAACATTTTGCCATGATAGTCAATGGCATGCATAAGACAATAATACCAGGGCATAGTGGTTGCTGAGGGGGAAGGCTCAGTGTAAGTATGGTAACTATGATTTAGCATTCTGGTTTATGCAAATGAGGGGACTGATACTGACTCACAGATTTCCTCTCAGTGTTAGCTTGCACCCAACTGTGTAGGTGCAGCAACACCATGACCTCATAAGGGGGAGTGTCATGCATGCTGTAAGCTTATTTGAGCTCTGTGGCCCATGTTTGCCCTTAGCTAAGCACAGCTTAGGCAGAGGGGTGTGTCTGAGACTGCCTAGCATTGTTTACATTGCCTAAACCAGTGTGCTCTGTGCACACTGGGTTTTAAACAAACAAACAAAAAATAAAGGAAATAGCAGCGTTCACATCTGTGCACTGGGTATGCGAGGCACAACTCAGGGCTTAAACAGGAAAGCAATGGGAAGGGAAAACAGCAGTAGGAATTCAATCAAGGAGAACTAGCATAGCTGACAGGTGAACTATATCAAAATCAACCAATTACACAGGCAGCATCCCAGCTCAGCATACTACTATAAACTATGCAAACACCTTTCACTCTGCTTTTTCCCACAAACTCTACACCACTGGTGTACACAGATGGGGAAATTTTACCTGACAAAACTAACAAAATGTTAGGTGCTGCTGTTGATCTCATACATTAATATGTGGGAGAGACTGAGGGTGGTGAGGATGTGAATATTGATGACCAACCCACAGTGAGGAGGAGGAGAAGAGTGTACAGACCCAGGGTAACCTAACAGGGGCTACATGAGATGGAGATAGTGGAGCAATATAGGGTGGACAGGGACATTTTTCAGAAATTGTTGAGCTGTGCCGGTCATGCCTCACACACAGAACCAACAGAGCAGAGTCCATTCCAATGGATATTAAGATATGTATAGAGTTAAGAATACTAGCCACAAGTACCTTCCAAAGGCCAACTGAGGATATCATGGGGATCTCACAGGCATCAGCATCCAGGGTACTCCACCAGTTCCTGGATGCCATGTCAGCACATGCCGATGAGCACATATATTTCCTCAACACCCATAAGGCATTGACCAGAAATATGTGTGTCTTCCACCAAATAGCAGAATACCCTGAGGTAGTGGGTGCTATAGACTGCACGCACATACACATCAAATAACACCCGGTGAGCGGGGTAGGGTTTACATAAACCGCAAGTGCTTCCCTTCCATCAACTGCCAGGTTGTGTGATGCCCAGGGCATTATCTTGAATGTGTGTGCTGGCAGCCCTGGAAGCTATCATCACTCCCACATCTGGCATATGACGCAGCTCTACCAGAAATTTGCCAGTAGGAACATCCCGTATGGCCACCTAGTGGGGGATGCTGGTTATACAATGGAGCGGTGGCTGATAATACCCATCAGAAATGCACAAACACACCTGAACAAGAACTCCATAATGAGGCATACGCACAAACCAGAATCATAATAGAGCATGTGTTTGGGATGCTCAAGTCATGGATCCAGAGCCTGGACATATCCGGTGGAGCTTTGCCATACTCTCCAGCTATGTGTACACAAGTTTTCATTGTATGTGCCATGCTACACAGTATGATCCTATGGAAACAGCTCCAGCAGGAACAGCACAGGGCAGGGCCACACAGCCCCCCATCATTGCCAAGGCCATCACAGGCACAGAGGGACTCGGAGGAGGAACAACCTGAGCCTGCCCATGTAGGCAGAAGGAGGCATGCCTAGTATGCCCAGAGTTTGGCAAAGAGGCAAAGCATAGCATGTACACTGACACGGTAGAGACCCAGGGAATGACACCTCTATCTGTCTCGCACATACAGTAAAAGGGATGCCAAACATGACACTACCTATGCTTTACCATGTATATGGAGTGCACTATCTGCATCTGACATAGTCAGTCCTCCAGCACCATCCTCAATACTGGCACAGCCACAAGGTATGCCACTCTTCCTATCAATTGCTGAATGGAGTAGTATGTTCTGCTAGTTGTATTTATGATATGGATGTGAGCATGCAAGGGAATTGGGCGGCTGAATGGGATGGCAGCAGATAGTGGACACCTATATGGATAGCATGAAATCCATAACAAATACTGGGGTCAATAAAGTAGTCAGTACTAGACAATGTGACAAATCCCACTGCAGTACATGTTGTGGCCCAAATGTGGGTCCATAGGACACACACATGCATGTCAGTGAGACTCACATACCCAATACCAGCCTCAGCCAGCAGGAAAGGTGTAAATGACCATAAAGAAAGGCTGTGCTAAGGCCTCCAATTGATGGCAATGGTGAACAGCCCCCCTCCAGACCTACACAGACAGACTACAACAGGTCTGGCAGTTGTATGTTAGTTCTGAAGGGTAAGAAGTCTGAAACTGAAATGTAGGTCAATAAAACCTAAGATCTGTACTCTAATTATATGCCTCTAGTCTGCATGATAGGTCAGAATAAAAAATGAAATGGAAGCCAACAGAGTACCTGAAATACCAGTACAGACATAGCAAATGTTTGCAGTTGTCAGGTGTGCCCCCCCCAACAGTCCTATGTAGAAATGCAGTAACATGTACATGTGGGATTAATAACAGTGGAGCAGAGATTACCTGAGCTGGCCCAATTTACAGGATAGATTGTTGCATGTGTACAATATACAGGGGTCTGTATGTTAGGTTGTTGTGTGTTCTGTATTGTGTGGAAGTGACAAGCATGTAGGCATGGAGGTTTGTGTCTTGGTGGCCTATGGCCAGTACTGTTGATGACAGGGCCAAGTTCTGACAACTGCAGTGCCAACCACAATACATCGCAGTAATACCCAATTTAGTAGTCATTCATGCTCACTGTCTAGATGTCAATATCTGTCACCATCTGAATGATGGACATGCCATGAATGTGGGCCCAGACATGCACACAGTACACAGGTGGAAGTACCCTAGACGGACTACATAAAATGTAGCTGTCAACTGCACACACCTTTGGAATTGTACATACAGGTTAGCAGCACATTAGTTGTCTGTGTAGTATGGAATACTGATGTAGTCTGGCCAATCACTGGCAGACCACAAAAGGCAGAGTTATGAAGTAAAGAGAGACTGCCTATGTCTCCACACAAGGCAGCATAAAGGGAATGTGCCACGTATATCTGTGAGCCCATTGCAAGAAGGTTCTATATCACACATGCACTCAGCTCACCCCATCATCAGCCATAGGTTTATCATAGGTCATATCCCTCCTGTTGGGAATGAGTACAGTATGACCCCCACTTCTGTATGGGAATACCCACAGAATGCAGCATGCTGAAGAGGTGTTCCATGCAGGTGTGTCCCTATCTGTAGGCAGCACCCTTCCAGCATCCAGAACAATGGATTAATATGGACAGGAACAATTGCCATTAACACCTCACACACTTACCCTGTCACCCCAGGGGAATCCTGTGGCTCACAGCCTGAGAATGTAGGAGTGACAGAATGCACTGGCCTGCTACAGATGGCCTGCATCACTACCAAATGCCCTACAGTCCTCTGTCAAAGGCCTGTTCCTCACCCATACTGCCAATGTATGTTATCTCATGGGGTCCAAACTAACAACATAACACAGTCCACAGAACACAAATGGAAGGCAATGTTGACAAATCCCAGTAGCATGCCAATCATGATCTACATGATCATAGCCTGCTAAAGATCACATATCTTGTCTCAGAACCCACACTCAGCATTCCTGAGATCACTGGAAAATACAAAGGTCCTACCTAACACCATGATATTGGGAGATTTCAATAACCCAAATATTGACTGGGTTATCTACTCAAGTACAAACTCCTTTGCCCAACACTTCCTAGAGTTTATAAACTCAAACACCCTGGAACAGCTGGTCACCACACCCACAAGAGGTGACAACATACTGGACCTGATCTTCAACAACATGGGGGATCAGTGCTCCACACCAGAGGTAAACCCCTTGCTGGTAAGCTCAGATCATAAACTAATCACAGTGGACATCCACATCCCGACCCCACCCCAAGTCAAGGAAACCACTGTGAAAAACTTTTCAAAAGCCAACTCCACACTTCTCAAGAGGTGGAAAATTTCATAGCCCCCTTGTTAAAGGATAATGCTGCCCAAACCACAGAATCCTTTACAAGTGCATTCTAAGAGCATCTACAGGGATACATGGATTGAGCCATCCCAAGAAAAACCAAAACTCACTCATCCAAAAAAAGGAAACCAGTCTGATGGTCCTCACCATAAATAAGCTTTACAACAGAAGGTGGAAACTACTACATGATAGAGCTAAATCCCAAAAAGGAAAAGCATCACTAATCAATATTAACAAGAAACTACGATCCCTCATAAAATCATCCAAGGCCAGTTTTGAAAGAAAAATTGCTAAGGACTCTAAAGATAACCACAAAGCCTTCTTTAGCTATGTCAAAAATCTAGGTGGTAACTCTCAGATATGCTCTGAGCTAGTGCAAAATGGCAAAAAATACACTGAACCAACTGACGTTGCCAACATCCTGGCTGACAAGTTCAGTGCAAACTTTAACCCCCCCATCTCAGAAGAATGCAGAGCCCCAGGCATCATGGACACGCAGGTAAAAACAGCCCTCTCCAAAGCTAAGAACAGAGTATCAATGGGACCGGATGGTGTCCAAGGCTGCGTCTTACACGAACTCCAAAAGGAACTAAACCCTCACCTAAATTCACTGTTCAGACTCAGCCTTACCCCAGGCTATGTACCCAAAGAATGGTGTACAGCAACAGTCATCCCGCTCCACAAAGGTGGTGCTACAACAGAACCAGGGAACTATCATCCTATAAGCCTGACTATCCTGGTCTGCAAAACTATGGAGTGAATCATCATGGAACTCATAAACAGAGACAACGGGAACCTCCAGACACTAGACCCTACCCAATTCAGCTTTGTTAAAGGCAAATCCTGCCTCTTAAACCTAGTTGACTTCTTTGAAACAGTTACCAAGGCCATAGATGAAGGAAAGGTAGTCCACACAGCCTACCTGGACCTCGCTAAGGCCTTCGATACCATTCCACACTCTGGCATCATAGATAAGCTCACCAGCTTGAACATTAACCCCTATGTCACGAGATGGGTGGCCAACTGGCTCACGGATAAAATACACATGGTCAGAGTCGCAGGTGCCATGTCCAACTCTAAACCAGTTACAAGTGGCATCCCACAGGGCTCGGTCCTGGGACCCCTCCTGTTCGGTATATACTTCTCTGAGGTACAGGCAAGCATGGGAGGACTATGGCTGACCAAGTTTGCAGATGACTGCAAACTGGGGGCAATAATCGACTCACCAGCTGACACAGACATCCTCCAGAAGGGTCTCACAGAGACAGATACCTGGTGTCAAAACCATGGCCTCAAGCTGAATGCCAAAAAATGCATAGTCATCCCCTTTGGGAAAAACAAAGTGCCCACGAATTATCACATAGGTGGTAATCCACTAAGTACAGAAGATATAATTAGGGACCTGGGGACCCAGGTAGATAACAACCTCTCCTTCGATAATCACATTGCCAAAGTAGTTAGAAATTCCTTCAATGTAGCCCACCTAATCACGAAAGGGTTCACCTCTAGATCAAGAGAGGTCATTGTGCCTCTCTACTCATCACTCATTAGGCCCATAATAGAGTACAATGTCCCATTTGGAATGTACTTTACTCGAAACCTGCAACAGCTGGAAAGACCACAGAAGTACCTCACCAAGAGGATCATGGGCCTCAAAGAGATGCCCTATGCAGCTCATCTAAAAAAACTCCAGCTTTACTTGTTTGCTTACCGCCTGCTCAGAGGTGATCTCTGCCTGATGTATAAGGCCATGTCCAACCCGGAATTAATGGATATGCTCTACTTCAAGAAAACCAAATCTCTTAGAGCCACATGTTCCAGTGAACTAAACCTCAGCACAACAATAAACAGGACATGCTGGAGGGACAGATTCCTGTCTCAGAGATTTCTCTCGCTCTGGAATAGAATCCCAATTTATGTTAGGCAGAGCCCCTCACTGACTCTCTTCAAGAGAAATCTTGACGAGTGGATGGGAAATCTTAGGTTTACCCCTGGGATCACTTCAGTGGCCCTGCTAGACAGAGGCCCAGGAAACTAATTTAAAGGGGAAGTGAAAGCCAACACATTCTGGCTAAGCTTATAAATGCCCTTGGGCAGATAGCCTAGTATCTACCTATGAACCTATGAACCTATGAACTGTGGACCAACCCCTAAATACCACTGGGATGAAGGGACAGCTATAGAGATGCTTCTCAGGTATCACTCACATAATGTTAAGAAGAGGATAGAATAGCAGAGTGGGGGGATGTAGAAGCATTGATGTCATGGAATATGTGAAGTCTGAAACTCTGATGTGTGCCCATACTACCCCTGCCTGCAAACCCAGTAATGGGTGGCTACAAATCTGCTCATAAACCACAATGTGAAGGGGAACTGCCCAGATATATGACCCCTGCTTCTGGGTAACATGGTTGAATCTGCACGGCTAAGAGGTATGGCCACAGCAGGATATGGCCATTCTGTTATGCCGATATATGTACAAGCAGCCACCACAGTACCAAGGTGCTGGACCATTTACACAGACCCATCAGCAAGTGTCTGCAGCTACCCCTCCAAAATGGTGTGAGTGTGCAAGAATATGTAGGCTGCAGACCACAATACTAGACACAACTTCATTCATCTTTTATTTCCCAGGAAGTAACTGTCAGAAAATAAGTATATCTGTCAGTAGTTGATGACATAATACATCACAGTGCAAAACAGTACATGTCTGAATATCTCTACTAACACCAACCATGTAACACAAGGAGCACGGACATAGTAGCTACAGTATCCCACTATCTTTTGCCATTGTGACTCTCATATTGTCAATCTATCTACAGATATCCTGCATAAACATGTCGCTAGCTGTAGGTGTAGAACATCAAATCCTGGATTGGAGTACAACTTACCTGGAATGCATTCACACACTAAGTACAGGAGGTCATACTGGGCATGCTCCTACACTTAGAGAAATGAAGTCCATGTCTGACAGCAACAGTGGACTATACATATCTGTTAGTCGCAGATGTCTTTGCACACACACCACATTGCACACCATTCATGCTTTGCACACACATTGGATAGGAATACTCACACATATCCAAGGCCAACACACTATAATATGTCAAACACACACACACACACACACACACACACACACACACACACACACACACACACACACACACACACACACAGATGTGAAGAAGAGAGAGAGGTAGACAGTGACAGAGAGATTTCCATCATGAGGCCTGTCCCACCCACCACACATCCAATTGGCCAATATCACATGATGTGCTGATGTCAATCACTCTAGACATTGCTTTTGGTAGCCTGCAGCCCTATAGTGTCTGTGGTGCTTGTGATAACTGTGTAACATGATAGTACCAATCAGTATTCATCTAGCATTTGTATACCCAGTCCTCTCAAATGTAAAGTTGTGCATGACTGAGTATTGTGTGCATGTTTCAAGAGGAATGGTTTGTGGCCCATTCACACACACTGCACTTCCCATTACCCATGTTAGCACTCATGCTGATGTCAGTCATCTTGAAATAACACTCTGGCCAAATCACAGCCACATAAGCTCTGTTACACTTGCAATAACTGTGTAATGTTATAATGTAACATACTAGTTAGGTAGGAGTTCTAGCCCCAAACATGGCAACTGTGAAACTGTGTGTGTGTGTGTGTGTGTGTGTGTGTGCGTGTGTGCGTGTGTGCATGTGTGTGTGTGTGTTTGTGTGTGTGGAGATGAATGATTTTGAGACCATTCACAGTCACTACACCTTCCATTGCCCTACTTTAGCAAGCCTTTTGATGGCAGTCACCTTGAAACAACCCTTTGGAAAGGGCTAGCCCCATAAGATTTGTGGCACTTGTGATAACTGTGTAATGCTACAGTGTAATATACTAGTTAGGTAGGAGTTCTAATCCCAGACATGTCAACTGTGAAACTCTCTGTGCATGTGTGTGTGTCTTTGTGTGTGTGTGTGTGTGTGTGTGTGTGTGTGTGTGTGTGTGTGTGTGTGTGTGTGTGTGTGTGTGTGTGTGTGTGTGTGTGTCTGTGTGTGGGGATGAATGATTTTGAGGCCATTCACAGTCACTACACCTCCCATTGCCCTATGTTAGCAAGCCTGCTGATGTCAGCCACCTTGAAATAAACCTATGGACATGGGCCTAGTCCCATAATCTCTGTGGCACTTGTAGCAACTGTGTAATGCTATAGTGTAACATACTAGTGAAGAAGGAGTTCTAATCCCAGACATGGCAACTATGAAAGTGTGTGTGTGTGTGTGTGTGTGTGTGTGTGTGTGTGTGTGTGTGTGTGTGTGTGTGTGTGTGTGTGTGTGCATGTGTGTGCATGTGTGTGCATGTGTGTGTGTGTGTGTGTGTGTGTGTGTGTGTGTGTGTGTGTGTGTGTGAAGATGAATGACTTTGAGGCCATTCACAATCACTACACCTCCCATTGCCCTACTTTAGCAAGCCTGCTGATGTCAGTTAGCTTGAAATAACTCTTTGGAGTAAGGCCAGCCTCATGAGCTCTGTGGCACTTGTAATAACTGTGTAATGCTGTAGTGTAACATACTACTTAGGTAGGAGTTCTAATCCCAGGCATGGAAACTGTGTGCGTGTGTGTGTGGAAATGAATGATTTTGAGCCCATTCACCATCACTACACCTCCCATTGCCCTACTTTAGCAAACCTGCTGATGTCAGTCACCTTGAAATAACCAATTGAAGAAGAGCCAGCCCCATAAGCTTTGTGGCACTTCTAATAACTGCATAATGCTATAGAGTAACATACTAGTTAGGTAGGAGTTCTAATCCCAGACATGGCAACTGTGAAACTGTGTGTGTGTTTGTGTGATAGAGTGTGTGTATCTTTGGTAATATCTGATATTATGGACATTCACACTTACTACTATCCCTTTACCCCTCCTTTAGCACTGCTGCTGATGTTAGTCACCTTCAAAGATACCTGTAGAGACCTCTCCAACATGTGAGCTCCATGGCGTCTGTTATAAATGTGGAACAATATAGTAGCAGTATCTACAAAAGTATGGGTTTGAGTCTCATCTGTGGCAAGTGTTTGTGTGTGTACATATGTATGTATGTACCTCAAAGATTTTGGCCCTATTTACACCCAGTACACATCTCAGAGCCTGAGTTTACCAGTCCTGCAGATATCATCCACCTTAAAAGTACCTGTTGCCAACCCTAAACCATGTCAGGTCAGTGGTGCATGTGGTAAATGCATAACATAATGGTCCATAATGATTCAAAGGCTCATAGGTTCATAGATAGGTACTAGGTTATCAGCCCAAGGGCCTATGTAAGCCTAGGCAACAAGGTTCCCTGGCTTAAGAAAGTTAATTTCCTGTACCTCTATCAAGCAGAGCCACAGAAGTGATCCCCGGGATGTATTTCCTATATCCCATCCACTCATCAAGATTTTTCTTGAAGAGTGCTAATGAGAACCTTTGCTTGACATAGATGGGTAGCTTGTTCTAGAGTATAGGAAGACTCTGGGACAGGAATCTATTCCTCCAGCATGTCCTGTTTATTGTGGTGACAAAGTTTAGGTCCCTAGAGCATGCAGCTCAAAGGGATTGGGATTTCTTTAGGTGTAGCATGTCCAACAGCTCTGGGTTTAACATAGCTTTATATGTTAGGCAGATATCTCCTCAGAGTAGGTGATATGCTACAGAGTAAAGCTGGAGTTTTTTTAGATGATCAGTGTAGGACATTTGTTTGAGGCCAGTAATCCTCTTTGTGAGGAACTTCTGTGGCCTTTCCAGCTGCTGCAGATGTCTTGTGAGGTACATTCCAAAAGGGGCATTGTACCCTATAATGGGTCTAATGATTGCCAAGTAGAGGGGAACAATGACCTCTTTTTTCCTGGATGAGAACCCTTTTGTGATGAGGTGTGCCACATAGAAGGATTTCCTGAGTACTGTGGTGATGTGATTATCAAAGGAGAGACTACTGTCTACCTAGGTCCCAAGGTCTCTTATTACACATTCAGCATTAAGTAGACTGCCGTTTATGTGGTAGTTCATGGGTACAGAGTTTTTACCAAAGGGGATGACAATGCACTTTTTGGCACTGAGCTTGAGGCCATGTCTCTGACACCAGGCATTTGTGTCAATGAGGCCCTTCTGTAGGATGCCCACATCATTTGGGGACTCGACTATGGCTCCCAGTTTGCAGTCATCTGTGAACTTTGTTAGCCAGAGGCCTTCTATGTTAGCCTGTACTTCAGAGAAGTAGATACCAAAAAGGAAAAGTCCCAGGAATGTACTCTGTGGTACTCCACTTGTCACTTGTTTGAAGTTAGATTTGGAATCTGCATCTTTTACAGTGTGGGTTCTGTCAGTGAGCCAGTTGGCAACCCATCTTGTGACTTAGGGATTTATACCTAGTTTAGTGAGTTTAGCTATAATTCCATTATGGGGGATGTTGTCAAAAGCCATGGTGAGGTCAAGTCAAAAGCCTCGGTGAGGTCAAGATAGACTGTGTGAACCACTTTACCCTCATCTACAGCTTTGGTGACTGCCTCAAAGAAGTTGATCAGGTTCAGAATGCATGATCTGCCTTTCACAAACCCAAACTGGGAGGGGTCCAGAGTTTGGAGGTTACCAATGTCTTTGTTAATGAGTTCCATTATGATACGTTCCATGGCCTTACAGACCAGGCTCATCAGGCTAATAGGGCGATTGCTCCCAGGATCAGTGGTGGCTCCACCTTTGTGGAGTGGGATAACTCTTGCTGTGCACTATTCAGTGGGCACAAAGCCTGACGTGAGACTATGATTGAACATGATGCTTAGGTGAGGAGCCAGTTCGTTCTGAAGTTCATGTAAAATGCAGCCTGGGATATTGTCCGGTCCCATGGATGCTGTGTTTTTGGTTTTAGAGACTGCAGTTTTTATGATTGTTAGATAGAAGTTTGAGCCTCACTCTGGTAAATGTGTGTTTAGGGGAAAATTATTTTTGGGATCTCTCACCCACTACATCACCCAATGCCAGTATTTACAAGGGCTGGTGATGTTCATCACCTTAGAAGTACCTTGGGACAATATCCAGCATATAAGCTCCGTGGCACATGCAATGAATGCAGTACACTGTAGTAGCAATACATAGCTAAGTAGGGGTCTGAATCTCAGAACTGGCAAGTATGTGTCTGTCATCAGTATCCTATGTGAAGGTTGCTGTGATTGTCTAATAACTAGATCCATTGTGGGGTGGGTTTTGCTAAATTATTATGTTTAGGACCTAGTATATGACACAATGTCCACCATACAAGGACAACAGATGTCAAACACCAGAGAGGCTGCTGTAGACAATTCATAGACCTACATGTGACATTATGGATTAGTGAACAATATAGGCAACCCTTCTATTACTCAGAAAACACTCTCCACCCATGTCTCAGACACAAACACACTTGGCTAGGCAACAACAACTATATTGGTAGTTCCCTGCATATTGTCTCACAGATCGTAACCGCAGTGTGATTGCAGTGGACTACATGCCTGTTGATCACAGCAGTGCAACTGACATCAGAAAGTACTGTGATGTGTTACATATCCTGACTGTGTGTTATCCAGCAAGTAAAAGGACATGGCACCCTGTTCCATCCCCGCAGTAGGCAAATAAATGCTTACAGTGGCCCTTTTGCTATGTTCCCCACTGGATGCCTGCAACAACTGTAGAGTCTGCAAATGTAACCCACAAAGGGAATATCATGCCTTATACACATGCCCTGTATGGACAGTCACCACTACCTCCACTGAATACCTGTATTGTGCTGTCAATGTAGGTGCAAGCAAGACCTCATTTCCATAGACAGGTCTCACCAAATGAGGTCAGGAATGCTACATCAGAAGATAACAATCTGTCCACACAACATGCCCCAGAGACCTCAAGTATACTTTCACACATCAAAGAACATGCACGTGGGACATGTGCACAACCCAGACACTGTCCATGTTATGGAATATAGATCACATACATGGGAAGCAGTGCACATCGCTGGCCACCCACAATAGTAACCCAGATGAGTGGATAGTGAATGCAATACCCACCCCTGGGAAACACTGCAGGGACTAAACCCCTGATCCACACTGGAGACTATTGTGATGTGGCCTGATGCCAAGGTATTCCCTTTGCCTAGCCTTGCACAGCCTTCAGGCCCACTCACTTATTACACACCTGTGAAGCAATGAACCTATGCATCTCAGTACTAGCAAGCGTGTGTGTGTGTGTGTGTGTGTGTGTGTGTGTGTGTGTGTGTGTGTGGAGATTAATGATTTTGAAGCCATTTACACTCACTACACCTCCTATTGCCCTACTTTAGCATGTCTGCTGATGTCATTCATCTTGAAATAACCCTTTAGCCATTTTTCAGCCATATAAGCTCTGTGGCACTTGCGATAACTGCATAATACTGTCGTGCAGCAAACTAGTTAGGTAGCAGTTCTAATTCTGATCCTGATAATGTGTGGGTTTCCCTGAGAGAGTGTGTGCGTGTCTTCACTGACATCTGATTTTGTGGACATTCACACTTACTGCACTTCCCTTACCCCTCCTTTATCACTGTTGCTGATGTTACTCACCTTCAAAGATACCTTTGGACACCTTTCCAACATGTAAGCTTTGTGGCACGTGTGTAATAACTGCATAACACTGAAATGGCAATACATATTCAGGTAGGGGTTTGAAACTAAATACTGGTAAGTGAGTGTTTGTGTGTGTGTCATCAGTAGCCTGTGTGGGTGTTGGGGTGATTGTGTAATGACAGGATCTATTGCAGTGTGGGTTTTGCTACATCATTATATTGAGGAACTATATGTCCCAATGTCCACATTACAATGCCAACAGTTTTCAAACACTGTAGAGGCTGTTGTAGACAATCCTCAGCCATAAATATGTACAGCCATGTGCAATTACTATGTGACAGTATGAATTAGTAAACAATATAGGCAACCGTTATAATACCCAAATACCACTCTCCTCCCACGGATCATACAAAAACACGCTTGGCTCTTACTCTCTTACTCCCTTCCTTTCCTACTTTGTCCATCTCTCTCTCTCTCTCTCTCTCTCTATATATATATATATATATATATATATATCACCCTCCCTCTCTGGTGGATGTGGAAAAGTACATCTGTTTTGCATAGGCAGCAGCTTGAGTTTTGCAAGTAATGTTCATGATCAGCTGATGGCATGTGCACAAATTGCAGTCCCCCACTTGCTAATTGCATGTGGAACAGCTGTGGTTTCATTCCTATAGCCAATTACATGGAAACACACTCCTATAACTAAGCACTTCATGTGGGTGTTGGCCCTTTTCCTTCACTGTGAGCAGGATGTCATGTGGGTGTCTGACAAACAACATCACAGAGGGTAGTTGGAAATACCTCTTACAACATACACTTTGGAGATAAGCCAACAAACAGGAGGGGGATGTTCCAGACATGGGGACAGAATGTAAGTATTGCTGTTCTACATTTGAAGTAATGTTGGTTTAACAGGGTTTGTGTAGATATGGCTGTTCTACATAATTTAAAGTCTGGCACAACAGTGTTATGTGGTTGGGGAAACTCTCACCTGTAAGGCTATCTGCAGACTGGCCAGAGTTTGGAGTCTTACATGTGATGTGTTATTCACACATTTCCTATCTTTAGAAATGCAGTAGCATACTCTGAGGATTGCAGTCAGTACATGGTGACATCCATGTGAGTTACTGACTTCATCTCCTTCAGAAGAGATATGTCACAATAAACCCTGTTACACCAGGAATGTTCTCAGTTTATCACAGCAATATGTCAATACTGGCCCTGTGTTTGTGCCTCTGTCCACCAAGTCTGTCACCCTCTGTCCATATGTCATGCAGTAAGAGTTCCATATGTACAGTATATCATTATTTACTGTCATCATACCTGATAAGAAGCCAGTGAGATATTAGACTGCTAGACATGTTATGTATAGTAGGCCTTATATTTGAGGACAAAACCTGATCATTCTGTTGTATTCTGTACAGTAGTGAGGTATGTGTATTATGGTGATTGTTGACAGAGTGTGTATTGTGAATACGTTACTTGGCCTGTGTACAGACTGTGGTAGATATCATTGTTCTTGGTCCTGTTCTATCTGACATTGTATGCTGCTTCAGTTTACAGTAATCTAGTATTGTATATGTTTGTAGGGCTAGATTGAGACATGTCCCATTCCATGGTTAGGCATCAGACTACACTGTGTATTGTACCAGTATATGTAGGGTTAGTGTGTGAGTGCCACATATGTGAATGGTTTTGTTCACAGAGTCCATATACTGTACTATCAATTAGGCTTATCATAATGTGACGGTCACTGTGTTGAGATTGGTTGTGGGTATGCACTTTCACACTGGTATCTGTTACTCTGTGCTGTTACATGCTTGTAGTGCATGCTATATTTGTAAGTTCATGTGTATTCTCCCATAGGAAACTTGGGTCAGTGTTGTGGAAGTCTGCCTGTAGTTTACACAGTGCTTTGTGATATGCCTAGCAGCTCAGTGTATTTACCTAGTGTTATGTTATGTCCAGATATTTGTCAGTTGTATTGTTGCCTGGACATCATAAGTGCTGTGTATTTCTGAAAAAGCAGTGAGATGCTGTGAAGAAGTATGTCACTAACTAGTGGGAAGTTTGTGGGCTTGGGACATGTGCTCCTCTGATTAATATGTGTTAGGTCAGACAGGAGTGTGTGAATGCAACAACTGTGTGAGCTTATCTATTCCAGTATTTTTGTGATATCCCCATTTACATGGCTGTAAATATCTACTTTGTCAGGTTTGGTACACATGTCTTGCACTAAGGTGTTATGTGTATACTTCTGAACTGACCAGATTAAGTTAGACTGTCCATGTTTATTGTTCATATCTCTGCTGTATTCCACAGGATCATTACTGTGATTTGTGTGGTACTTCACTATGATGATCTTATGATGTCTGTCAGTAACTGATGGTGTACATGACAGTATGAGAAGTGACTTCCTACACATGTCTGTTGACAAAACCCCTGTTACTGTAGCAAAATTCTACATTTATACCTGCAATACTTACATTACATTCACTTGCACGAAGAAGTTGTGACTACTGGTGCTGAGTTATGGCTCCATTACATGTTATTGGCATATGCTTTATATACACAATATATATCTATATATATATATATATATATATATATATATATATATATATATATATTAATAAAATCACATACTAATAATATATATATATATATATATATATATATATATATATATATATATATTTATTATTATTATTATTATTAAGTCTGTGATTTTATCCAAGCGAATATACTACATGGCTGGCAATCAAAATATATATATATAAATATATACACATACACTTTACATGTAAAAAATCAATTGTAAAAATCATATTCTATTTCCATAAACTATTAACAAAGATTGCTTCCTTCTAGACTTCTTCAGGTCTGTGTACAAGAACCCTAAAAACTATCTATAAAATATTACAGTATAATTAGTAAGTATTGCTATTACACATAATTTTGAATAAAGTGGAAAAAAGACAAAAAGAAAAAGAAAAAATAATAAGAAAAAACGTATGATGATGGAAACAAAATATACACTTAAATTAAAACTGAATTAACATGGTATTTAAAACCAACTGGTACAAGAAAATAAAATAAAATCAGTCATGTAAACAATGTGGCAATTTTCTAAGTTCCAGTACACTTTTAATTGAACAGTTTAGTCCAGGCTTTCTAAAAGAGTTTAGTCATATGTATATATTTATATATACTTTTTGATTGCCAAATAGACAAGTATAGAAATAGATAAGTAGCTGTCATAATGATATAACCTTTATGTACTTTAAATAACATTTATAATGATGTGGTACCTCTTATTTAACCAGATTATTAAGTCTATGATTTTATTAAAGACAATATACATGACTGGAAATATATTAACCTTAAAGTACATAAAGGTTATATCATTATGACAGCTACTAAGTAGGGCAGGACCAGCAATTATGTCATACTGATGGGGGGAGGGATGTGAATTTAACATGTGTACCAACAACACTTTGTTTTAAAGCATAATAAACCACTCAGTTGCCTGATTTAAAAAAAAAAAAAAAAAATATATATATATATATATATATATATATATATATATATATATATATATATATCGAAAGCTTGTGAGGAAACTATTACTCTGTTAATTTTGTTTTATTTGGATTGCTTGTCTGTGTATTTAATAAAGGATTTTCAACTGGAAACAGACTGCCTGCCTTGCTTGGGTTACGTTTGAATGCTTAGTCATTCTGTACAATATTTCATATTATATATAAATATATATATATATTTTTTTGTTAACTTAAGATGAGTTTAAGTTCACTACTTCTACTACTATTGTCTGATTGGATTAATATACAGTAATTAACTAGAGATATATGGACTGAAAATCTTCCACACAGAGATGTTTCTTACACAGTTTTGTTTTTGGGTCTACTATACTTGTTTAGTGCGTTGTTTGAGACTTTAGGAATACCACAGAGATTACTTGTTTTTTTTATATTTAAGCAATACTTACACCTGCTAAGCATAGCTGAGCTCTAGTAAACAGTGATCACTTTCCAGTCTGATGAAATAGCAGGGCAATGAAATCTTTAATAAGTGTAATTAATTCCTTATACATAACATGATTCTATGTGCTGTCATTATAGTAGCAAGGGGTGTGGGTATACTGTATGGGACATCTGAATATATATGGCTAGTGCAACAATCTTTTTTCTTTGTATGTATTTCATACATGGGTAGTATCCCAGGTTATATGCAGTCACACTTGCATGTATTGTATCATTACATTACTACTGTTAACAGTGATTTCCCAAGGAGACATCATTCTGAGGCCACATTCTCTAAATACAATACACCTTGTCATACGTTAATAAAGGATAGTGATGTTGCTGATATTAGGAAAGCCATGACAAACCCTCACCCTACTGTCCCTGTGGCATGTGCAATAAATGCATATCCCTGTAGTAGTAATGATTAGATAGACAAGGTTTGTATTGCAGCCCTGGTCAATGTGTGATTGTGGGTATGTCAGAGCATTATCATGGGTTTCAGTGAGTAAAATATCCAATGTGTGGTGTGGGTGCTGGGTATACTCTCTTTACACCATGGTACTCACAGTATATGTCCCAAGGTCCACTGTATGAGGACCACTGTCACCATCAACCATACAGGTAACTGATTACACTATCCAGCACAATGATGCATGTGATGTGTGCAAATTCTCTGTAACAGAATGGACTGACTGACAAGGTAGTTAGTTCTGATAAACGCAGGTCTCTAAGATGTATCTATGACTGTTATGTGTTTGTCAATGTGTATCTGACAGTATGTCATACTATGTATTGTTCATTAACACCCAGTACATCCCCCATTACCATACTGTACAAGACCTGGTGATGTTCTTCACTTAACAAGAAACTAGGGACACACCTCATCCTAAAAGCTGTGTGGTGTGTGCAATTAAAGCCAAACACATTAGTAGTAATAAGTACCTAGGTAGGGGTTCTACTTTCAGTGCTGCCAAATAAGTGTGTGTGCATGTGAAGGGATCTACTTTAGTTTGCAGAAAATGCATGTCCCAGGAGATCATTTGTCCAACAACTGACTGGCAAAAGCTAACATTTCAAAGGAATCATCTTATGGAAATTCATTCCATCAAAACTAGCAGTAGAAGTGTAAATGCCCTCTTTCCCACTGTACAGCTGTACAGTAATACTGGAGGTGGTATATATAGTTGAGTGTGGATGTTTTGGGCACAGCCACCCTCTTTGGGGTTATTGTTGTGTGTATCCCCCCCACTTAGTCTGCTGTAATACTGTACAGTTTATGTTAACATGTTAAGTAGTTGTTCATCACACTATGTGTGGTTCTACGCAACCCCACACCCTCCAAAGTGGAGGGCTGTACCTCCCACAACATCACACCTATGTTTACCAACTTCAAGACTGCACTACATTGGGGAAGAGGACATATACCCTGCGGTACCATCATCAATGACATTAAACTGGCAGACTGATTATTTACTGATGTGATGTTTTGCCTATTTTGTCTTGGTGAAATTACATAGGCCAAAATGAGATCACTGCAAAATTAAGTACATCCATGTGTACAGTATTCTCTGTGTATTGCATCAACACCAAAGCCTCTGTGTGTGTGTGTGTGTGTGTGTGTGTGTGTGTGTGTGTGTGTGTGTGTGTGTGTGTGTGTGTGTGTGTGTGTGTGTGTGTGTTTGTTATTCACAAACATTTAGTGTGTGCCACCCGGTACACTTACCATTGTCCAATGTAGAAGAGCTGCTGACATCAGCCACCATGCACTCACCTGTATACACCCATCAGACCTATCAGCCATGTGGCACATGCATTAACTGTTATACAGACCTATTTCTTCTGTTTAACTGCACCCTGGATATGACACAGTCAATGTGTCACTACAGTACCATACCCCATGTAGGAAACAACAGCAGACCATCATCTTACTGACACATAGACACCTACAACACAAACTGAATACATTATGGAGACCACAATCAGTCAGTGTTAATAACAGCTATAATGCATCATGGCTGGACAGCTACACACCCTGACATGTAAGCATTAAACTTTCCAGCTGAAAACATGTTAATCAGCATTACATTGCTAAACCTTAGTACATTTACCCTGTGCATCAGAACCATGTTACCATGTCCCTGCATTGATGGTATGGATGACAGGGATGTGGCACAGGTATCATCATATGCAAAGGGTGTGTTGTGGGTTTGTCAGAGACCTAGGCTGAGCCGTTTGGTTGACATCATGTGTATGTGCTAGAGGGTTCTTAATTAATTGAGCTGTGCAGATATTTTGTGTGTAGGTATGGAGGTGCCCATGATAGCTATTGGTGATGTGTGTGTGTGTATGTATGCACATAGTTCTGCCATGTGGTTGCCCTATACAGGGGTTTGTTGGACAGCTTCAGACCATATATGGCAGGGTGTACAGTTCACTGTGTCCAGCCATGGACACAGGAACTGTGCTTACCAGGGGTTACACTGGCACTACCAGGTAGAAGCCCAGATATGGTACTCTCCCCTGATGATGATAAATGTCCACTGGATCCGTGTCCCTGTGGGATTGGCCAGGACAATGTGCACATGGCCTGCTGTGTTGTGGTGTGGACAGCACCCCCCTGCAGTGCTGGTGCAGGTACTGCCACTACGCGAGCGGCTGCGACTTGTTGCACGTCCACGTAGACCTCCACCTATTTGTGTTGCTGATCTACGTCCATGTGGTTGTCACCCTATTCCCACCATATGCTCTAACACAGACACCACATGGTCGAGGATTCCCACCATCTCACCCAACCGTCAACCCAAGACTTCTGCAAAATAATGGTGGGCACCTGCAAGATCACGGTTGTTGTCAAGTACAGCTCTGGATCCTCAGACTCTCTCTGGTGTAATGTTCCATGCATGCCTGTGCCTCCATGATGGCCTGAAACTTGTGTTTGGTGACACCTGCTGTGGCACTTCTGTGAGGGGCATGATGGCCAGCAGCTCTCCTACAAGCACTCCTGTACATCTGACTGTGTGGTACCTCGCCAGTCATTTGGCTATGGCTGCTGTGTACAGACACACTTGCCATAGTCACCACACAGTCCTGTCCCATGCCACCACCCTCCAACTGTCTCTCATCTATGGTCACTGGTGATGGGGTATGTATAAGCATTGTGACTGTGTGAGGGGTGAGGTGGATAAAAGTGGGATGTCAACCAATGGCACAGTTTCAGACCCTGACAATCCTGCCTGTGCCTCACTATACCTATCATCATTGTCAGAGTCTGTATGGACACTAACATCAGTTTGCCTGCAGGAGGGACCCTGACCCACCTCGCCACCTGTGAGGGGAAAACATAAAATGTAATTTAAGATCTGTATGCCATTGCTTACCTCTACACACACTCGCACACACACACACACACACACACACACACACACACACACACACACACACACACACACACACACACACACACACACACATTTACAGGTGAAGTGGCACAAAGATATTACACAGACCTCTCATTACCCAACAGTCAACATGCATGGCATATGGCACTCAACAGCATGCACTGCAGCTATACTCGGTCCTTGTTACCAACATTATGCATATCTGTGATGCATGAGTTGTGTTAGTGATGCACCTTCCACTGGAACACACTGCATCCACGTACACAGTATTGCTGTACACCTGTTCAGAACCCTGGCATGTACTGTGCACCATACCTCATGAGTGCACACACCATTGCTGAGTGTGTATATGTGTGGCAGTTATGTTTGCTCTGTCACTCACAGCTTCTATGTGTTTGCCTGACACATACCTGGGATGATATGAGGACAGATGTCAATAGTTAATGCCTGACCTCTGATTTGCAAATGTGATCATCAGCAGTGCATGTATGAGCAATAAAATTGATTACATTGACAACCTTCAAAGCTTACTGTGGCTATGAGGAGTGTACACACCCTTGTTGACATACCAGCTTCTTCCATGATATGCAATGGGGGCGCAATACTACATGTGATGACATTACACACACCTGATATGTGATATATGACCTGTGCAATTAAATGCAGTATTTAGTCATGCAGATGCTGATTGCGATGCATACAATATGTGGGTTGCATACATGTGCATACCCTTAACACAATGGTTTGTTGCAGCACCTGTAAAGTGAACTACAGCAGTCACTATTCCTGGAAGGGGTATACTAGCATGGCCCAACCATCTTCACTTGCCATTATTTGGTCACTCCACCCTACAAATATCCCTCAACTCTGCCAGACTGCAAGGTCAGCTCATGTGCACAGCCCTTGGAGGTCACACAATGCGTTCACTATTGATGTCGAGTCAGGGTTATGTCTGCCACAATTCATGAACTTGACTGTTTTCAGATACAGCCATTCTTAGTGAGCTTTGGATGTATGCTTCAGTACACGGTTGTGTTTCAGGATGAGACCCCTCCCCATCCTCAGCCTTATTACAGATGCTTGACAAATATGGGCCACACATGAGTGCCATTTTGCAGTGTTCCAAATTTAGAACGCCATGTCTATCGACCTAGTTCCTCCTAATGAACAGCACACCTAAAGGTGCACACTGGCACCAGCAAGGTAAGAATGGGGATGGTGGGCCTGAGGTGGCGTGAGGTGTTGCTTGTGCACCACATGTATCTTTATTAATACTGTCTGTAGGTTTTAGCCTTGGTGTCAGTACACCATTACACATTGCAACACATGCCTTTGGGAGACTTGATGTTATAGATATGCTACCTTTAGAGAGCCCTGGATGATGTTGCCTGTGGAACAACTCTTCCATCTGATTACTCTATCCCATAGGCCACACTTATGCAGATTCCAGGTGATTGTTGACACAGGTACTGCACAGGCAGTACTTGCTAGACATTCCAGCAAGTCCCTCAGTGTTGCTGCATGTTTCTGGGCAGCCTACATGACCAGTTTGCATCTGTCTTGGATGGTCATCTGTTTATTTTCTACATTAATGTTGTCCCTTACTTCATAGTCACATATATGACTGTCTGCACTGTTTGCTATGGTATATGCAATGGTGAGGTAAGGCTTCTTCTCCCACTCCTGAGTGCTGCCTTTTGGATATGAGATCCATTCCATGGTTTGTAAAATGTGTGCAAGCCACAGTAGCCTCTGTTGCAGGTGAGTGGCAAATGTCATGGACATACTTCTTTAACAGCAGATCATTACTTGGTATGACATTGAGGCCCTGCATTTGATGGAAGGTGTGTAATCAAGAAGAGTGAATGCTGTCACTACCTCAAAAGCTGCTTCCACAGTATGTTATTTGGAGTGTGTGCGCACATATGCTTCCAGTGTTTGTTAAGGTATGTTTTCCCCATATTTGTTATCCTAACATAGGATTCCATATTACACATTCATTGCTCATGTTAGGATCACATTACAGGTTGTAAAAGTTGTGGAATGTGGTATTGTGATTTTCTGTTGTGTAAATCTGTAACAGTTGCCATTGTAATAGTGTTGTATAAACTGTTGTAGCCACTGTATACCGGTAATATTTCAGACATGTCCCTACTGTAGGCCATTTGTCCCACCATTATGTTCATCTCTGTCCACACATCTTGCACTGAGAGGTTGTTAGGTATACTGCAGGACTCTTACATACCCTGCAGACATGCCACCATGGTGACCACTGTGATTCAGTGCAGTTAACAGCAACAATAAGTGAGCATGTACAGCAAGCCTTATGGGTAGGTGTGTTAAATGTGTGCATGGCAAATACCATGGCCTTAACATGACCAGTGGGTGGGAGCAGCATTTCAGTACATCAACAGTACAAACCCACAATACTAGAGATTATGCACATCTGTTCATAACTACACTGCAGTAGCAGACTATGTTATCTGACATATGCATGAAGATACTTTACAGATGAAGATGGATAAGCAACAGTGGTCTATTAATGTGCCCTGGGGCCTTACCTGCATGCTCCTCATCCTATGTGTGGGTGGCACCCACCTCCACAATGCTATCTTCAGGTTCCTGGCTTGGCTGGCAGCCGGTGCCCCATGGCCGGCAAGGAGCTCCTCACCATGTGTCAGTGGGGGCTGGATGGCATGACTCCACCTGTGGCTAGCTGGTCCCTCCTAACTGCAGCGGCACGCTGACGGGCATGGTGGATGAGATCACTGCATTGATGTCGCACCTGCTCATAACTGTGGTTATGCAGGCCGACATAATTTACCCTGTGCATGAGCTCGTTTCACAGGGTGGTCCTCTCCTGCAGATGATGGGTCCTGCGTCCATATAGGGTTCTGTGATATAGTACAATGCAGTGTATGATAACATCATTTTCCTATGGTGTATACACAGGGAGCCATTCACAGGACATTGTACTTGGAAGACATAAACAGGAAAAAAGGTCAGAGGACCTCATACTGCAAGGATATAATAGTTGTTAATTGACATCTCTCCCCTCTCCCCCACCATATCTGCAACAATAATCTAAACACACAAATCAATGGGTATTTTTACACCAAACCTACTGTTGGGACATATATCCTATTGTTCACCAAATATTGAAATGTGTTTTTATTCATGTTCCATGTTGAAACATTATCATTGGTGGCCTGTTGTTATCATTGTAACTGCATGTTGTTGTAAGGGTCACTGTGGTTCCATATATGCATGTGTTTTGTTTGTTAAGCAACTGTTCCAAATCTGGTGTTTTGGGTTAATGGGAATATCTATGCATGCTATTATAACTATTCCTGGATTATGTTGACTATTAATAACCCACATATGTTCTAAAACTGCAACACAATAGCATGTTTGGAAAGGCCAATCCCAGCGGACATAACTCTCCCACCTAATCTGCCAGTGGCACCGGGCCCCAGCATGTCTGGGACCCACCCTGGGATCTCCTCATCTGCTGGTCCTGCACTACCTTTAGGTGGAACCACCTCAGAGGATGGGGCTTGTCCTCACCCAGGGAGTGGGCACGGACAGGATCCTTTCACCTGAAGTCAGGTCCAGGGTCTGGTGCATAGGGAGCTCCGCAGAGAATTGGGAGATCTGCTATGCCAGCTTGAGGGACTCATGGCACAAGCCCCCAGCACAGCCACCTTCAGGGCCATGAAGGTGCAGTGGTGACTCCCCATGGGTGAAGACCTCAGTCCCACTGTTTCCATTTTGGGGCTCATGGGCTCCGATTTCCAAACACCCCTCCCCGTCCAAGGTGTTTACCCTCATATGTGTCATATACTACCCCTGTATGCTATCTTGTCTGTCTTGTCTGTCTTCTGACACAACCTACCTCCCCAAATATACCTACTATCTTTTCCCAACATCCCAATCTCACCTTAAAAAAAAAGGCAATCTGTTCCCAAAAACAATTTCACACCAAACATAACTGTCCATTTTGCACCTGCTTACATCTGCTTAAAAGTGCCTTAATCACTCTGTATCCAACAGCCCTTTTTGTGGCCAGCAAAAAAAATTAGCAGCCCTTGCAAGTGTCTAACCCAGGATCCTGCACACCATAGCCACAACAATTTACCACTAAGCCATCTGAGCTGCAGATATGTGTGATGTTTTCTCAAACATATCATGCAGAACAGTCATTCAACAATAGGGAAAATGTATGTATGTATATATGTGTGTGTGTGTGTTTGTGTGTGTGTATGTGTGTGTGTCTACATACACACACACACACACACACACATATATATATATATATATATATATATATATATATATATATATATATATATATATAAATGCATTCAGAATCGGAACCACACTCTGAACCTCCTTCCTCCACATGCTTATTAAAAACGTATGAAATTTGTGCATGATACATTTCACATTACCAGGACTGTTCTGAAGGTGGTGGGATCTGAAACTCATGTGTCTGTCATTACTTCATTACTTCCACCTTCAGCTATTTGCCAGACTAATATAGACGTTTGGAGGAAAAGAACAAACCCTATGATGGCTTAAATCTTGACATTCTGTGCAGATCTGCACAGTTGGCAGGTATGGCTCACTGCCCACAAGGCCAGATGCTATGTCCATAGCAGTTATTCAGCAGGACATCATTACAGCAAGTCTTGATGGCACATATAAATCTTTCAACATCATCTATCCCATTATTACAGACCAAGTACTACATTCAATTACATGCTGACATGTTTCACATACCTGTTTTATTATTGTGCTCTCTTCTGTGTACCAGTTGGATGTCTTCCTTGTTTGGTTTGTTTGTTTTTTTTAGTATTATTTTTGTTTTTTTAGTATTACTTTTGTTTTTTTTTTTTATTATTATTATTTCTCTCTCTATCTCTCTCTCTTTCTGTCTCTCCACTACAGGAATTGAGCTGGTTGGAATAGCTTGCAGCACAGCTTTTGTAGGTGATGCTCATGATCAGGTGAAGGCCTCTGCACCAGTTGGTGCTCCCCACATGCTAATTGCATACAGCCAGCTGTGTAGTTCTTCCAATAGCCAATGTCATAGCAACCAACTATTATAAATGACTACATCATGTCAGCATTGTCCCTTTACATTTCCTGTATGGAAGACATCCTTCCTGTGTGTGGGCACCAGTGCTACAGACAGCAGTTAGCAATACCTCTTACAACAGGGCTTGTGGACAAAGGCCAACTACATGTTTGTATAAGGTTCCAGAACAAGGGACAGTGTCTGTGTATTTCTGTTATATGCATTGAATACTGCAAGTTTTACAGGGTTTGTGTGTACATGCTAGTTTTGCATGGACTGCAGTCTGTCTGCATAGCTCTCAACTGTGGGCCTATCAACATGATGGCCAAAGAATTGTCTGTTATGTTTTGTCTGTTCCCCACACAGGTGTTGTCCCTGACATATCAGTGCCATTCTCTCTGTTGATTGCTAGCAGTACATGGCAACATCCATTTGTGTTTCTGACTTCATATTCCTGAGTAAGGGTATGTTGCAACCAATCCCATAACACCAGCAAAGTTCACAGTGTATAACAGCAATATTTCAAATTTGGCCTTATGTTTCAGCCTCTTTCCTCCATCTATATGCCAGGCTTTGTCTAGATGTCATACAGTAAGAGGTTGATAGGTAATTGCCTATCATTATTTAGTGTGGACATTCCTGTTATCATTCCAGTAATGTTGTGGACTCCCACACAAATTGTGGGGTGGGGTCCATATATATGAGGGCTACAGCTCGACAAAACATGTGTGACCCTGTATAGTCGGAGGTCAGTGTATGGAGAACACTGTTATATGCCCTTATAAGACATTTTATGGGGTGGGGTATTAAATATTTTTAACCTAAGCTGTTACAACTTGTAAGTGATATCAATAATAAGAAACATTAAGGTATATGACTGTACATTTTCATATGTTTCACCATGGGAACAGTGGTGGGCTAGAGCTTACTGACTTACACACAGTTCTGTTTGTCAGTGTGATAGTGACGTTTTAAGTTTAGCATTGTTATATAACAGATACATTTACATTGTGACAACTAATACTCTTCCCCCTAGGGTTTAAGTACAGAGTGTAATTGGAGGCTGTTGAACTACATCTGTAAATAAGTGTTGATTGATTCTTATCTTCGAAGCAAGTGTGGCTTTTACTGTTGTACTACTTGAAGGCTTTAGCCTAGACAGCAAAGTATGTTATGTTTTGCATATTGCTGTATCATATGTTTTGTTTGAGAGTTGCATTAATCAGTTATTATGTATTGCAAACACCTAACTGCTATAAGAAATGGAATAAACATCTGAAATAGTACACAAATAAACATTTCTATGTATGCAAACTTGTGCATGGTGTCCTATACTTTCCATTGTGTGTGGGTATGTGTTTCATGGAATAATCCTCATTTGTAGGAAAGAATCAGACACTGGCCATTTGAAAAGATGGCAACTGTAGGAATAATGGCTGTTTGATGTACTGTGCACCCTCTATATATACTCTTTTTATATATATCTATAAGTATTTATATATTTATATGTGCATATATGTGTGTATATATATATTTATATATATATATATATATATATATATATATATATATATATATATATACATATGTGTGTGTGTGTGTGTTTGTGTGTATGTGTGTGTGTATGTATATGCATATATGTGTGTGTGTGTGTGTGTGTGTAATGTATCATTGGAATGTTTAGTGTTTGCACATTGTACATTCCCTAGGGTAGACTGACTGTTCCGTATATGTTAAAGAACTCATCCTGACATTTTACAGTTGAGATGGCTTACTGATAACTTGTTGTGGCTATGTAGTGCAGGGTTCTGGGTTCAAGACTTGCAAGTGCTGGTTATTGTGTATCAAGGCAGATCAGATCAGTTGTGGAGGCAGGGATATTTGCACAAGATCCATATTTTTGGCCCCTTCACCCCCATTAACAGTGCCTTTGTTCAGATGTTTTGCAGTGAGATGTTCAGAGTATGGATCCAAAGTGCAAATGCAATACATACATACATATATATATATATATATATATATATATATATGTATAGGTTTACTATTAAAATTTCGAACGGCAGTCCGTCGACTGTACTATAGTTGAACACGGAAGTTTGAAAATGATAATTGCAAAGTCAAAAAAACAATCTAGGAATGGGTTTTAACATGGGTCGAGGTAGGGGAGATGTTTGTAGTTCAGAATAATACTGAACACCTACCTTGACCCATGTTAAAACCGTTCCTAGATTGATTTTTTTACTTCGACATTCAACATTTTCGAACTTCTGTTGCTGACTATAGCACAGTCAACGGAGTGCCGTTCGAAATTTTAATAGTAAACCTAATTCTAAATATATATATATATATATATATATATATATATATATATATATATATATATATATATACATACATACATACATCTACATATATAAATACATTTTCCTACTGTTGAATAACTGTGCTGCATGAAATGTTGAGAAAACATCACACTTACGTGCAGCTCAAATGGCTTAGTGGTAAATTGCTGTGGTTATGGTGTGCAGAGTCCTGGGTCCGAGACTTGCAAGAGCTGGTTAAATTGATACAGAATGGTTAAGGCACTTTTAAGCAGTTGTAAGTGGGTTTGCGTGAGTTTGTGCGGTGGTAAGCAATGCTAACTTCCAGTTAAATAAGCTTACAGACAGGCTGAAAGTGCTTAATCTGGGTAGGCATTGCTTAGCTCCATGCAAACAAGCTTAAACCCACTTACAACTTCTTAAAAGTGCTTGCTCCCATTTAACCCCATGCTAATTTCTTTAAAAGAAAAGTAAAAAGGGATGATAGGAAAGTGGTGATAATGGGGGCATGCAGAGGGAAGGACAATAGGGAAAGTACCTAGGGATGTGCCGGATGGGTGTAGGGAAGGTCCATAGCTGTCCAATTCTTCTATAGCAACAGCTGTGCATATATACTGAATTTGGAGGTAGATGTGGACACTGAAACCTCTGATAGAGGGTTGTGGACAACAACAATGTGTTGTGAAGCCCGTTAGACCAGATTACATGTATCCAGTGGATAAGTGTGCAAAACGGACAGCTATGTATTGGGCGGAATTTTTTTGGGGAACAGAGTGCCCTTTTTTTAAGATGAGAGTGGGATGATGGGGAAGGATAGTAGGTCTATTTGGGGAGGTAGGTTGGATAGGAAGACAGACAAGACAGACAAGACAGCATACAGGGGCAGTATATGATACATGTGGGGGGGTAAACACCTTGGACTGTGAGGGGTGTTTGGAAATTGGAAGCCCATAAGCCCCCAAATAGAAACAGTGGGACTGATGTCCCCACCCATGGGCAATCACCACTGCACCTTCACAGCCCCAAAGGTGGCTTTGATTGAGGCTGAGCAGGAGGGGCAGGCTGACCCTCTAAATGTGCAACACAGCCTACAAGATGGCATAGCAGATCTCCAAACTCCCTTCGGAGCTCGCTACGCACCAATACCCAGACCTGACTTTGGGTGACAGTATCTTGTCTGTGCCCACTCCCGGCGGGGGCGAGCCCCATCTCCTGAGGCGGTTCTACCCAAAGATGGTGCAGGACCAGCAGACGAGGAAGTCTCAAGCTGGGTCCCACAGCCAGATAAGGTGGCAGAGGTGGGTCCACTGGGACCGGCCTTCCCAAATGTGTTACGGTGCTGCAGTTTTAAAACATATGTGGGTTAGTAATGGTCAATGCATTCTAGGACTAGTTATAACAGCATGCATAGATATTCCCCTTAACCCAAAACTCCAGATTTGGAACAGTTGCATAACAAACAGGACAGATGCATATATATGGAACCACAGTGGCCATTACAATGGCAATAGGGTTACATTGATATGAACAGGCCACCAATGATAGCATTTCAGCATGGAACATTAATAGAAACACATTTCAATATTTATTGAACAATAGGACATATGTCCCAACAGTAGGTTTGGTGTAAACATACTCACTAATTTGTGTATTTAAATTATTGTTGCAGATATGCTGGTGGGGGGAGAGAGATGTAAATTAACTTATATATCCTTGTAGTACTCATAGCTTTAATGATCATTGCTCTAATCATTACTGTACAGGTATTATTACATTACCCTATGTCCTTGGTTTGGGCAGTGGTATGTTTGTACACAGTGTATACTTAACTGTCTTATAGCTAAATTCTACAACTCTTACCTGGTAGCCCTGTTGAGGGAATGTTTGTTAACACTACCTGACTGTTTTCAACACATATTCCCAGATTCTGAGTTAATATTATGCACATAGCTCTCAATCTCTTAATGCACACACTCTGGACAAAGCTTGACAACATGGGGGTACAAATCTTGGCACATTTTGAATATTGCTCTCATAAACTTGGAGAGCTGCTAAAGTGACAGGATTTGTTTTAATATACATTTTCTGAAGGTTTTGTGGTCCAAAAATCAAATGTATCTCATTATTTAGTGACTGAAATTCTGAGATCATCCCACTGATTTGCCAGGGGGACGGAGGAACAGGCAGAAAATATGAGCCAATTATATGGACATTCTGAAAAAATCTGTACAGTCGAGAGGTATGATTATGCATGCAGCTTAATATCACTCCCAGGATTTGAACCATGGGAGTGTCTGCTAAAATTACAACAATTTAAGTTTCAGCAGAGTGTGCTATTTGGATATTGCTATCTATCACTTCAGTGTTTTCTGTCTAAGTCTCTCTTGGTTGTATAATCTGATCTTGCACTTACAACAGTCTTATACAGACATTCCTAGACATTTTTTTATGTAGCACAGTGTGGATAACAGTGGTTAACACAACATTGCTCTTCAGAGAATGCAACAATAAATGCCATACAATACCAGAGTAAACACAATCACTCCAGGATTTAGAGTTTTATTGCCAGGCAGTTACAGTTATATTTAAATATGACCTATATAGTACTATTACTGTCATATTGTCTGGTTTATTCAGTACAACCCATACACAGTTTTTATACTGCCAGGTGACTTTCTATTACTTTATATGTATTTGGTATGACTACTACAAGCAGGACTGTTACTCACCAGCCTCGCAATGCAGCCTTTACAACTGCTAGAATGGGTTTCCTGATTCACAGCCCACTCAGCTGCAGCTGTAAGGGAAACAGACACATATTTAGGCATACCTATCCATCATATATACAGGCTGGACTTTAGTAAACAGTTATGCAGCCTTTGCAACTACTAACATGGGATTCCTGATTCACAGCCCACTCAGTTGCAGCTGTAAGGGAAACAGAAATATTTAGGCATACCTATCCATCATATATACAGGCTGGACTTTAGTAAACAGTTATTGGTATGAGTACTTACACACTGCTGGGACATCACCCCTCTGCCTTGCTTCTTGGACCCATTCATCTAAAAGCTCCCTCTTTCTCCACTTCAAGTCGGCATAGTGGTGCTGGACCTGTTCACCAGTCTGAGGGATACCAGTGGCTCTGGTGAGATCATGGGTGAGATGGTGTCAGGCTTCGGCTTTATAGTGGGAGCCTTGGTACTGGCCCTGCAGCAGTCTCTCATCATGGTTTTGTACCCAGAATCCTACCATGACCTTGGACTCCTGTATGCCCCAGTGCTGCCCACAGAAGCACATGCACTCACCAACTCCTGCCATACTGCCTGCAGTGGGAAGCTGCAACCAGTTATGAGCTGTATTCCCACCTGTGGGGTTTAAATATGGACAAGTTTCCACCCTTTGCTGTGATTGGATGGTTTTGAATATGCTGAGCTAAGCTAAGCTACAGGCAAACTTGCTTAGGTAAGGTAGGTAGTGCTTAAAGGGGCAGGTACAACACTGCTTACCAATGGGAAAATCCACTTAGCTAGGCTACTCATTGCTTAGCAGTCATATTTAGACAATGTTTGCACTTGGTAAGCAGAGCTGTGCAATGCTTAGCATTGCTTATTTTTCATTTTATAGACTATCTGCTGTTTGGGCGGCCACGGTGGTGCAGTGGTTAGCATTGCCACCCACAGCACACAGAGGTTCTTTCGGTCTCAGCTGGGGTGCCTGTGCCTTCTTCTGCTGTCCCTGCCTCCCTGTGTCGTGGGGGGTTTCCGGGTCGTGTCGGTTTCCTCCCACATCCCAAGACATGCTGCAGGTGGATTGGACACTCTAAATGGGCCTGTGTGTGTGTGTGTGTGTCTGTGGTGTGGAAGGTTAGGGGCGTGGCAACTGACTTCGCTGCCACTCAAACTTCACATGGTAATCGACATGGACATGGTGCTGTGGCTGGGCCTAACGAGAAAAAGAAGAAGAAGAAGAAGAAGACTATCTGCTGTTTGGCATTGATTCATCATTCATTACATATTATACATGTGCTTACTGTCCCTGACATCCCCCAATGTGCTTTCATTATATTTTATTCATGTGTGACTATACTGTATGGGCCACTTGTGTTTATATGGAGTTTTTCAACTTTAATAAACTGACACCTCACATCTGGACCTAATACAGTACTCTGGTTAACAAGTATATATTATTTAGTAGCTAATTATAAAAATAAATGTTGTTATTTAACTTCTTGTGCTCTTTAAGCTAGACTAAGCATAGCTAAGCAACCGGCACACCCATGCAGCTACGCTTAAACTTTATCGCATTTATAA